>NC_089584.1:24958119-25186437 GCF_019320115.1 Miscanthus floridulus
ATATGCTCGGGGACTGCCCCGACCACTGCTTGAATAATGGTTCTCCTTGGCTACATGTGATTTGTACTCACATACAGTTAAGAGACATTTCTTTAGACCTTGCTACAAGGCTCATACTTTGCCTTCCAGCAAGCTCGGGGACTACGTCGGTACGATGCACCTGCCGGTGCATCATGTTTGCCTGTACGGCAATTCGGTTTTTAACTAAACTATGAATTCTTTTTAGACCCTGGCACCACGGCCTACGTCACCTCCTACCAGGCTCGGGGACAAGTGGGCAACCTTCACTTGCGGTGAATGTTGTTTGTTTTTTGACCCCTACGCTTCGGTGTTCAAAATGCTATGGCTTCAAGACCACTTACATTTCTTTTCAGAAATACAAGTGGGCACACTTCTCAGGACAGAATCTTTTCTTTTTTATAAGAGCACCATACATTCTTCGGACAACCTACTTCTCTGGTGATGACGGTGGTCGGAGGCGTCAAGGTTCCAAGCCTCGCTTGTCGGAGAAGGTGAAAATGGCGTGTCACAGCATAATACATGATGCTCAGGGACTAGCTGTGGGGGTATTAACCCCTATACCCTTACGGCTAAGCTTGGGCTGGCCCGGATCAATGGGTTCAGTCCACCTGAAAAACGACGTGCGGCTCGGTCCACCTGATCGGAGTCCCGCACAAGGAATCAAGACAGATTTGGCGACCAAGCAGGATCCTGGTCGGTTAGAATAGGAATCCTTGTCCGGCCACTATGGCAATTGTAACTGACTAGGATTAGTTTCTAGATCTGTAACCCTGCCCCCTGGACTATATAAGGCGGGCAGGGGACCCCTCTAAAAAACATCTCTCATTGACATACAGCAATACAAATCAACGCAGGACGTAGGTATTACGCCTTTTAGGCGGCCGAACCTGGATAAAACCTCGTGTCTGTCTTGCGTCACCGTCTTGTTTGGGGCTTGCGCATCTGTCTACCGATAATCTACTACCTTGGGCATACCCCTAGGTAGACTGCCGACCATATTTCGTCGACATGAGGCGAATGGAAAACTTATAGAATGTTTGTAAGTATAACACAGGGATTTTTTGCAAGCGCGATACTTGTATTACACATAACATATGTTACGATCACATGCCAGCCCCCGAGTGAGGTCTGACCCCTCGCGATTTGTAGGGGTCGGAAATCACTAAGGATCGGGGTTCTGTTAAGACAAAAACTGATAAAGAAAAGTGTAAGCTTATTTTAAGGATAGAAACGACGTAGCTGCTCAATGTTCCAGGCGTTGGTGAAGACCTCGCCTTTGATGGTTTTCAACCGGTAGGCGCCTGGGCGAAGTATTTCCGCGACGATGTAGGGCCCTTCCCAGGGCGGGGAGAGTTTGTGACGATCCTTGTTGCTCTGCACAAGGCGAGGACGAGGTCTCCGACGTTGAAGGCTCGACCCCGCACCCGTCGGCTGTGGTACCGCCGTAACGCTTGCTGGTACTTGGCTGAACGGAGGAGGGCGATGTCGCGGGCCTCGTCCAGCTGGTCCATGGCGTCTTGGTGAGATGCCTCGGCTCCCTTTGTCATATGCTCTGATTCTTGGTGCTCCATAGTCGAGGTCCGTCGGGAGAACGGCCTCGGAGCCGTAGATCATGAAGAAGGGTGTGTAGCCGGTGGTCCGGCTAGGAGTCGTCCTTAGGCTCCCACAGCCGGGAGCTCAGCGAGCCAACGCGCGCCGAACTTGTTCAACCGGTTGAAAATTCTGGGTTTGAGGCCTTGAAGAAGCATGCCGTTTGCGCGCTCGACCTGTCCGTTCTCGTCCGGGGGTGTGCGCGACGGCTGCCCAATTCGATTCGGAGTGTGTGTTTCATCACAGAAACGAATGAATTTCCTACCGGTGAACTGCGTGCCGTTGGTCTGTGATGAGGAGTTCGGTACTCCAAAGCATGGATGATGTCGAGAAAGAACAACACAGCTTGCTTGGATTTGATTGTTGGATATTGGCCGAGCTTCAATCCTATTTGTTGAACTGTCTCTTGGTGACAGCAGGTGGGTAAAGCCTCCAGGCGCTTTTTTAAGTGGCCCGACCAGGGTCAAGCCCCCAGACCGCGAAGGGCCAAGTGATGGGTATCATCTGAGAGCCTGGGCCGGAGGTGTGTTTGCCGAGCGTAGTATTGGCACCCTTCGCAGGTGCGTACAATTTGCTCGGCATCGGCTACTGCGGGTGGGCCAATAGAAACCCTGTCGGAATGCCTTCCCAACCAAGGTTCTTGGTGCGGCATGGTGTCCGCATGCCCCACCGTGGATGTCGCTCAGTAGGAGTTTTCCCTGTTCGCAGGGATGCAAAGCTGAAGAATTCCGATGTTGACTTTCGCTTGTAGAGTTCGCCCTCTACAAGAACGAAGGATTCTGGCGCGTCGCGCGAGCCAGTCGGGCTTCTGTCTTGTAGGTTGGTAGTAGCGTCGTGGAGGAGATAGTCGATGTAAAGCGTTCTCCAGTCATTGGGAGGATCGGACTCCATTGCTGGGTCTTCTTCAAGCTCCATGACCTCGGGGTCGGGAGGAACAGTTGGCGATCGGCCTTGGGGGTCGGACTAGAAGGGCCATCGTCGGCTTGTTCCGACCCCAGCAGTAGCGTACCGAGGGTTTGTGTTGATCACTGGCAAAGACGCCTGTTGGAACCGGCTTCTCGGCTGGATGCTACTTTTGCGAGTGTTGTCGGCCGCTTCGTTGAGGCGCCTGGGGATATGATTGAGTTCGAGGCCAGTCGAAATTTGTCCTCCAGACGTCGGACCTCTCGACAGTATGCCTCCATCTTGGTACATCGTGGCAGCCCTAACTCTTTCATGACCTAGGTTGACGACCAGCTGAGAGTCACCCCTGACGTCGAAGGCGTCGGATTGCCCAGCTCGATGGTGATTCGTAGGCCGTTGATGAGCGCTTCGTAATTCTGGCAGTATTGTTTGATGAGGGAAAATGAAGCCGAACCATATACCCTCATGTGACCCCGAGAGGGGATACAAAGACTAGTCCTGCTCTCGGCCCCTTCTTCATTCAGCGATCCGTCAAAGTACATTATCCAGTATCTTGGATCGACGGCTGCTGGTGGCATCTGGACCTCGGTCCACTCCGCGATGAAGTCAGCTAGTGCCTGAGATTTGATCGCCGTTCGGGGGGACATAAGAAATGCCCTGATCCATCAGCTCGAGTGCCCATTTTGGCGGTTCTTCCCGTAGCGTCATGGCTACGAACGACCTCGCCGAGGGGGAACGATCGTTACTACTGTCACGGGGTGTGACTCGAATATAGTGGCGTAGCTTCCCTTTTGGTGATGAGGACGGTGTAGAGGAGTTTCTGGATCTGGGAGTAGCGGGTTTTGGAGTCGGATAACGACCTCGCTGATGAAATATACAGGGCTGCTGCACCCTTGAAGGCGTGCCCCTCTTCCTCTCGCTCTACTATTAAGGCGGAGCTAACCACTTGGGTGGTGGCCGATATATATAGTAGGAGAGATTCGCCATCGCATGGAGGAACTAGGAGACCGGCGGCTTTAGTTAAAAATTGTTTAACCATGTCAAGTGCCTCCTGAGCCTCTCGGCCTGTCCACTCGAAGCGGTCAGTTTTCTTCAGGAGTCGATAAAGGGGGAGTCCTCGTTCGACCGAGGCGTGAAATGAATCGGCTGAGGGCGGCAAGGCCACCCGGTGATCCGCTGAACCCCTTTATGTTTTGGATCGGGCCCATCCTCGTGATGGCTGATATCTTCTCGGGTTGGCTTTCGATGCCACGCTCAGAGACGATGAAGCCGAGCAGCATGCCCCTTGGGACCCCAAAACACATTTTTCAGGATTGAGCTTGATGCCGTTCGCCGGAGTTTCGCAAGGTGCGTTCAAGGTCGGCGACAAGGTGGTCAGCCGCTTGGATTTGACTATGATGTCGTCGGACATAGGCCTCAACGGTTCGCCCGAGTGAGGTCTCCGAAGCAACTAAGCATACAGCGCTGGTACGTTGCCCCAGTGTCTTCAAGACCAAAACGGCATTGAACGTAGCAAAATGATCCGAAAGGGCAGTGATAAAAGGAATGTCGCGAGCTGGTCGGACTCTTTCATCGCGATTGATGGTAGCCTGAGTATGCGTCAAGGAAACAGAGGGTTTCGCACCCCGAGGTGGAATCGACTATTGGTCTATTCATGGTAAAGGAAAAGGATCCTTTGGACACGCTTTGTTGAGGCCAGTATAATCAACACACATTCTCCATTTCCCGCTCTTTTTCCTGGACAAGAACAGGATTTGCTAACCACTCTGGGTGGTATACTTCCTTAATGAATCCCGCGGCTAGTAGTTTGGCTATCTCCCTCGCCGATGGCCCTACGTTTCTCCTCGTCGAAGCGACGCAGGCGTTGTTTACTGGCTTGGAGCCCGGGAGGATCTGGAGAGTATGCTCAGCGACCTCCCTCGGGATGCCCCGGCATATCCGAGGGTTTCCACGCAAAGATGTCCCTGTGGCGTGGAGGAAGGTCGACGAGCGCGCTTTTCCTATGTGGAGGAGAGCAGCGGTCCCGATTCAGACTTTTTTTGCCCTCGGAGCTACTGGGATCCAAGAGGACATCCCTGGAGCCCTCTGTTGATTCGAACGATCCAGATGACTTCTTTTGCGTCGGGTGTCCCTTCAATGACCTCCTCCCTGAGGTGGCGAGCTCTTCAGGATGCGATGACCGCGGATGCGTGTCCACAGCATTCGACCTCGCACTCGTAAGCGCGCTAGGAAGGAGGTGCCGATGGTGATGACCTCCACTGGGGGCCCCGGCATCTTCAGCTTCAGGTATTGTATTGGGTACGGCCATGAACTTCGCGTAACATGGTCGCCCCAATATGGCGTGGAAAGTCCCCGGGAACCCCACTACAATCGAAGGTGAGGGTCTCAGTCCGGTAATGGATTGATCCCCAAAAGTGACGGGCAGGTCAATCGCCCTAGCGGCACGGGCTTGCCTTCCTGGCACTGATGCCATGGACAAGGTGCTCGGACGGGGCGGAGGCGCGTTCGGTATTCGACACCCATCTCGTCGAGCGTCTTGGCGTACTGATTGTTGAGGCCGCTGCCCCCCATCCATCAGTACCTTGGTGTGAGCCGCTTTGGACCGACGAATCGGGTCGACGACAAGCGGATACCTTCCTCGGGTGTGGGATGGTATCTGGATGGTCGGTCCGGTCGAAGGTTATGGCGGATTCCGACCACCGGAGATAAGCTGGTATAGCCGGTCCAGCGGTATAGACCTCTCGACGTGCGACCTTCTGGTGGCGCCTGGAGTCGTAGGCCGTTGATCCTCCGAAGATCATGAGGGCACCGGTCGGAGTTGGGAAGGTGTCGTCCTTCTCCTCGTGTCGTTAGTGGTGGGAACAGGCTCCTTCCCCTGCTCCTCCTTGTTCAGACCCCCGGCCAAGTATTTGCGCATAAGGCCGCATTCCTTGTATAGGTGCTTGGCCGGAAGAAGGCGTGGTTTGGGCATGGCCCCTCGAGCATTTTTTGAAGTGGTTCGGAGTGCCCTCCGCGGGCTTCCGGCCACCTTTGCGGTCGGCAGCGGCCGCGAGCGAGTTGTCGCGCCGTTGCTTCTTATTTTTCCCTTTGGCGGGACGGTTGGAGGCGCCTTCGCTGGCGTCCTCGTCCTCGCCTTGTCTTTCCGTCGGAGCGATCAAAGATGGCTCCGACCGCCTCCTCTCCAGAGGCGTGACTGGTGGCGATGTCCAGAAGTTCCTTGGTAGTTCGCGGGCCCCTGCGTCCTAGCTTGTGGACCAGGGATTCGCAGGTTGTTCCGGACAGAAAGGCTCCTATCACGTCGGCGTCGGCGACGTTCGGGAGCTCGTTGCACTATCGGGAGAAGCACCGGATGTACCCGCGGAGGGTTTCATCGGCCTTCTGACGGCAGTTCTTGAGGTCCCATGGGTTTCCAGGGCATTTGTACTGTGCCCTGGAAATTACCCACGAAGATCTCAGTCAGATCCGCCCAACTCTGAATAGCATTGGACGGTAGGTGCTCCAGCCATGCTCGTGCCGAGTCGGCCAAGAACAGCGGGAGATTGCGAATAATAAAATTATCATCACTCGCACCACCAGCCTGACATGCAAGCCGATAGTCTTCGAGCCAAAGCCCGGGATTTGTTTCGCCAGAATATTTAGGAATGTTAGTAGGCGGTCGATACCTTAGGGGGAACGCAGCGTTGAGGATGTGCCGGCCAAAGGCCTGAGGGCCTGGCAGAACGGGGGCTCGGGTTCGGTCCTCGTTGCTGTCGTAGCGCCGCCACGTCAGGGGATGATAGCCGCGGCGCGCTGCTTCTCCATCGTCGCCGTGGGCACGTCTCTGGGCGTCGATGATGCTACGTACGTCGCGGCCACGGCCGAGGCGTTGATGTACAGGGACGACGGAGGGCTGCCCGCCGGCTGGCGGTGTTTGGTGTACGGATGCGTCTTTGGTGGGACGCACTGAGGGCGCGCGCTGGCTGGTGTCGGGTTCGCGTCGTCGAGACAACGAACTTTCTCGCCTGCTGCGCTGCTGCACGCTCGAGCAACGTGCGAATCTCCCGATGAGCGCGTCGATCCTCGGACGTCGCGGCCTCTGGGAGGCCATGCAGCAAGGCGGTTGCTGCGGCGATGTTCTGGCTGGCTCGAGCAAAGTGAGGAAAGGCCCCATCAGTCGGTGAGGATCCTTTGATGTACGGTGCGGAGCTGTGCGCGCGCGCGCCCCCCTCTTTGCGGCGTTCAATCTCGCGATTGATGTCCCCGTATTCCCGTGCGAGGCCCTTGCCCGCCTCATTGATTTCCTATTGATCGAGCCCTTAGCTGCTCCATCCTCAAGTGAGATGGGGCTGTCCCCTCTTCCCCGGATCTAGCTGTCCAGTATTGTTTGTAGGGGTGGCCTCTTCCCTGGAGGCCGCTTTCGACGTGACCCTCGGGGGTCTGCAGTCATGTAGCATTCCTGGGAAGGGTGGTGACTCCCCCTACTGGAATCTGAGCTGGAGAGCGATACGGGGCTCCTCTTGAGGAGCTCGTAGAGGGGTCTCCGTATCCCTGCTCAATCGCCCCCATGAACTCGATGTCCGTGGGTGGTTGAACCACACGTAGCGCCAGAAGGCGGCCAGCGGTTGCCAGCAACGTTGCGGAGACCGAACGGAAACGCTGTCGGGGCGCTCCATACGGACCCTTCTGGACACATGGTGGCGTTGTGAGAGGGCCTCCTTGGGTGACGGGTCTCCCCGGGAGTTCCCGGTGGACCCTCAAGCCTGAGACTGTTCAGGTTGATGGAAGGGGGAGACGAGCGGCTGAGAGTGAGTCAGCGCCAGCTCTCCTCCTAATGTGATGATGAAATCCAGGTCGCCGAAATGCAGGTGTGCGCCCGGGGCCCAGGTGATTGCGTGGGTGGCCATCCGAGACCTGATTTGGAACGCGCAAGCCCCTACCATGGCGCGCCAACTGTCGGTGTTTCGTACAAGCCCCGGCAAGTAAATTTATAGTAATGCGCGTTAGGCTCGGATGGTGCGCTAAAGGACACAGGATTTATACTGGTTTAGGGCAGAATGTCCCTACGTCCAGTTTGTTGCTGCTTGTGTTATTAGCACCCGTGAACTGGTCTGTAGTAAGGGATACAAACTTGCCGAGAGAGGGACTGGTCCCAAGTCTCTGATCGAAGGATTGAAAGGTGGTCGAGGAGCTTCGTAGCTGCTTCGTGTGTATGAGTGCGTTCTATTGTTCGGTCCTATTGTTTCCATCCCCTTTGATGGAGGAATGCGCACCCCCTTTTATCGCATGAAGGGCTGGCGTTACTTTACAAGGGATGAGGACTCCCAGGCATGGCTTACTTCTACTTAGCCTTTGTGGCCTTACGTCTATCCGCCTCAGGTCCTCCATTCTGATGAGTGCGACAGGAAGATAAGTGCTTATAATATTGTCGATGTCTCTGTAGGAATGTCAGGTTAGTCCATAGGAACGCTCGACCCCCTGCGTAGGTATGGGCTGTAGTACGGGTTGGCTTTTGACTTATGAGCCTCTCCCATCCTCGCTCCGTGCGCACTTCTGGATTCCCATGATTCCTTGTTGGGAGAGTTTCGGGGGTCGGGGTCCGGTGTGGCACCGTGGCCTGATGCCCTTCCCTGACTAGGGAGAGGACCTGAGGGGTCGTAAGAAAGCGGGGCGCCCGCTCCACGCGGTCCACTAGCGTGGTGACGGAAACCCGTCGTCCGTGGAGATAGCAAAATATGCTCGGGGACTGCCCCGACCACTGCTTGAATAATGGTTCTCCTTGGCTACATGTGATTTGTACTCACATACAGTTAAGAGACATTTCTTTAGACCTTGCTACAAGGCTCATACTTTGCCTTCCAGCAAGCTCGGGGACTACGTCGGTACGATGCACCTGCCGGTGCATCATGTTTGCCTGTACGGCAATTCGGTTTTTAACTAAACTATGAATTCTTTTTAGACCCTGGCACCACGTGCCTACGTCACCTCCTACCAGGCTCGGGGACTAAGTGGGCACACTTCACCTTGCGGTGAATGTGTTTGTTTTTTGACCCCTACGCTTCTGATGTTCAAGAATGCTATGCTTCAAGACCACTTACATTTCTTTTCAGAAATACAAGTGGGCACACTTCTCAGGACAGAAATCTTTTCTTTTTTTATAAGAGCACCATACATTCTTCGGACAACCTACTTCTCTGGTGATGACGGTGGTCGGAGGCGTCAAGGTTCCAAGCCTCGCTTGTCGGAGAAGGTGAAAATGGCGTGTCACAGCATAATACATGATGCTCAGGGACTAGCTGTGGGGGTATTAACCCCTATACCCTTACGGCTAAGCTTGGGCTGGCCCGGATCAATGGGTTCAGTCCACCTGAAAAACGACGTGCGGCTCGGTCCACCTGATCGGAGTCCCGCACAAGGAATCAAGACAGATTTGGCGACCAAGCAGGATCCTGGTCGGTTAGAATAGGAATCCTTGTCCGGCCACATATGGCAATTGTAACTGACTAGGATTAGTTTCTAGATCTGTAACCCTGCCCCCTGGACTATATAAGGCGGGCAGGGGACCCCTCTAAAAAACATCTCTCATTGACATACAGCAATACAAATCAGACGCAGGACGTAGGTATTACGCCTTTTAGGCGGCCGAACCTGGATAAAACCTCGTGTCTGTCTTGCGTCACCGTCTTGTTTGGGGCTTGCGCATCTGTCTACCGATAATCTACTACCTTGGGCATACCCCTAGGTAGACTGCCGACCATATTTCGTCGACATGAGGCGAATGGAAAACTTATAGAATGTTTGTAAGTATAACACAGGGATTTTTTCAAGCGCGATACTTGTATTACACATAACATATGTTACGATCACATGCCAGCCCCCGAGTGAGGTCTGACCCCTCACGATTTGTAGGGGTCGGAAATCACTAAGGATCGGGGTTCTGTTAAGACAAAAACTGATAAAGAAAAGTGTAAGCTTATTTTAAGGATAGAAACGACGTAGCTGCTCAATGTTCCAGGCGTTGGTGAAGACCTCGCCTTTGATGGTTTTCAACCGGTAGGCGCCTGGGCGAAGTATTTCCGCGACGATGTAGGGCCCTTCCCAGGGCGGGGAGAGTTTGTGACGATCCTTGTTGCTCTGTACAAGGCAGAGGATGAGGTCTCCGACGTTGAAGGCTCGACCCCGCACCCGTCGGCTGTGGTACCGCCGCAACGCTTGCTGGTACTTGACTGAACGGAGGAGGGTGATGTCGCGGGCCTCGTCTAGCTGGTCCATGGCGTCTTGGTGAGATGCCTCGGCTCCCTTTGCATCATATGCTCTGATTCTTGGTGCTCCATAGTCGAGGTCCGTCGGGAGAACGGCCTCGGAGCCGTAGATCATGAAGAAGGGTGTGTAGCCGGTGGTCCGGCTAGGAGTCGTCCTTAGGCTCCCGAGCATAGCCGGGAGCTCAGCGAGCCAACGCGCGCTGAACTTGTTCAACCGGTTGAAAATTCTGGGTTTGAGGCCTTGAAGAAGCATGCCGTTTGCGCGCTCGACCTATCCGTTCGTCCGGGGGTGCGCGACGGCTGCCCAATCGATTCGGATGTGTTGTTCATCACAGAAACGAATGAATTTCCTACCGGTGAACTGCGTGCCGTTGTCTGTGATGATGGAGTTCGGTACTCCAAAGCGATGGATGATGTCGAGAAAGAACAACACAGCTTGCTTGGATTTGATTGTGGATATTGGCCGAGCTTCAATCCATTTTGTGAACTTGTCTATGGTGACAAGCAGGTGGGTAAAGCCTCCAGGCGCTTTTTTAAGTGGCCCGACCAGGTCAAGCCCCCAGACCGCGAAGGGCCACGTGATGGGGATCATCTGGAGAGCCTGGGCCGGGAGGTGTGTTTGCCGAGCGTAGTATTGGCACCCTTCGCAGGTGCGTACAATTTGCTCGGCATCGGCTACTGTGGTGGGCCAATAGAAACCCTGTCGGAATGCCTTCCCAACCAAGGTTCTCGGTGCGGCATGGTGACCGCATGCTCCACCATGGATGTCGCTCAGTAGGAGTTTTCCCTGTTCGCCAGGGATGCAAAGTTGAAGAATTCCGATGTGACTTCGCTTGTAGAGTTCGCCCTCTACCAGAACGAAGGATCTGGCGCGTCGCGCGAGCCATTGGGCTTCTGTCTTGTCGGTTGGTAGTACGTCGTGGAGGAGATAGTTGATGTAAAGCGTTCTCCAGTCATTGGGAGGATCGGACTCCATTGCTGGGTCTTCTTCAAGCTCCATGACCTCGGGGTCGGGAGGAACAGTTGGCGGATCGGCCTTGGGGTCAGACTAGAAGGGCCATCGTCGGCTTGTTCCGACCCCGCATAGCGTACCGAGGGTTTGTGTTGATCACTGGCAAAGACGCCTGTTGGAACCGGCTCTCGGCTGGATGCTACTTTTGCGAGTGTGTCGGCCACTTCGTTGAGGCGCCTGGGGATATGATTGAGTTCGAGGCCGTCAAATTTGTCCTCCAGACGTCGGACCTCTCGACAGTATGCCTCCATCTTGACATCGTGGCAGCCCAACTCTTTCATGACCTAGTTGACAACCAGCTGAGAGTCACCCCTGACGTCGAGGCGTCGGATGCCCAGTTCGATGGTGATTCGTAGGCCGTTGATGAGCGCTTCGTATTCTGCAGTATTGTTTGATGAGGGAAAATGAAGCCGAACCATATACCTCATGTGCACCCCGAGAGGGGATACAAAGACTAGTCCTGCTCCGGCACCCTTCTTCATCAGTGATCCGTCAAAGTACATTATCTAGTACTCTTGGTCGACGGCTGCTGGTGGCATCTGGACCTCGGTCCACTCCGCGATGAAGTCAGCTAGTGCCTGAGATTTGATCGCCGTTCGGGGGACATAAGAAATGCCCTGATCCATCAGCTCGAGTGCCCATTTTGCGGTTCTTCCCGTAGCGTCATGGCTACGAACGACCTCGCCGAGGGGGAACGACGTTACTACTGTCACGGGGTGTGACTCGAAGTAGTGGCGTAGCTTCCTTTTGGTGATGAGGACGGTGTAGAGGAGTTTCTGGATCTAGGAGTAGCGGGTTTTGGAGTCGGATAACACCTCGCTGATGAAATATACAGGGCGCTGCACCCTGAAGGCGTGCCCCTCTTCCTCTCGCTCTACTATTAAGGCGGAGCTAACCACTTGGGTGGTGGCCGATATATATAGTAGGAGAGATTCTCCATCGCATGGAGGAACTAGGACCGGCGGCTTAGTTAAAAATCGTTTAACCATGTCAAGTGCTTCCTGAGCCTCGGCTGTCCACTCGAAGCGGTCAGTTTTCTTCAGGAGTCGATAAAGGGGGAGTCCTCGTTCGCCGAGGCGTGAAATGAATCGGCTGAGGGCGGCAAGGCACCCGGTAATCCGCTGAACCCCCTTTATGTTTTGGATCGGGCCCATCCTTGTGATGGCTGATATCTTCTCAGGGTTGGCTTTGATGCCACGCTCGGAGACGATGAAGCCGAGCAGCATGCCTCTTGGGACCCTGAAAACACATTTTTCGGGATTGAGCTTGATGCCGTTCGCCCGGAGTTTCGCAAAGGTGCGTTCAAGGTCGGCGACGAGGTGGTCAGCCTGCTTGGATTTGACTACGATGTCGTCGACATAGGCCTCAACGATTCGCCCGATGAGGTCTCCGAAGCAACTAAGCATACAGCGCTGGTATGTTGCCCCAGTGTTCTTCAAACCAAACGGCATTGAAACGTAGCAAAATGATCCGAAGGGCGTGATAAAAGACGTCACGAGCTAGTCAGACTCTTTCATCGCGATCTGATGGTAGCCTGAGTATGCATCAAGGAAACAGAGGGTTTTGCACCCCGAGGTGGAATCGACTATTTGGTCTATTCATGGTAAAGGAAAAGGATCCTTTGGACACGCTTTGTTGAGGCCAGTATAATCAACACACATTCTCCATTTCCCGCTCTTTTTCTGGACAAGAACAGGATTTGCTAACCACTCTGGGTGGTATACTTCCTTAATGAATCCCGCGGCTAGTAGTTTGGCTATCTCCTCGCCGATGGCCCTACGTTTCTCCTCGTCGAAGCGACGCAGGCGTTGTTTTACTGGCTTGGAGCCCGGGAGGATCTGGAGAGTATGCTCAGCGACCTCCCTCGGGATGCCCCGGCATATCCGAGGGTTTCCACGCAAAGATGTCCCTGTTGGCGTGGAGGAAGTCGACGAGCGCGCTTTCCTATGTGGAGGAGAGCACGGTCCCGATTCAGACTTTTTTGCCCTCGGAGCTACTGGGATCCAAGAGGACATCCCTGGAGCCCTCTGTTGATTCGAACGATCCAGATGACTTCTTTGCGTCGGGTGTCCCTTCAATGACCTCCTCCCTGAGGGTGGCGAGCTCTTCAGATGCGATGACCGCGGATGCGTGTCCACAGCATTCGACCTCGCACTCGTAAGCGCGCTAGAAGGAGGTGCCGATGGTGATGACCCCACGGGGGCCCGGCATCTTCAGCTTCAGGTATGTGTAATTGGGTACGGCCATGAACTTCGCGTAACATGGTCGCCCCAATATGGCGTGGAAAGTCCCCGGGAACCCCACTACATCGAAGGTGAGGGTCTCAGTCCGGTAATTGGATTGATCCCCAAAAGTGACGGGCAGGTCAATCTGCCCTAGCGGCACGGCTTGCCTTCCTGGCATGATGCCATGGAAAGGTGCTCGGACGGGGCGGAGGCGCGTTCGGTTGACGCCCATCTCGTCGAGCGTCTTGGCGTACATGATGTTGAGGCCGCTACCCCCCATCCATCAGTACCTTGGTGAGCCGCTTTGGACCGACAATCGGGTCGACGACAAGCGGATACCTTCCCGGGTGTGGGATGGTATCTGGATGGTCGGTCCGGTCGAAGGTTATGGCGGATTCCGACCACCGGAGATAAGCTGGTATAGCCGGTCCAGCGGTATAGACCTCTCGACGTGCGACCTTCTGGTGGCGCCTGGAGTCGTAGGCCGTTGATCCTCCGAAGATCATGAGGGCACCGGTCGGAGTTGGGAAGGTGTCGTCCTTCTCCTCCGTGTCGTTAGTGGTGGGAACAGGCTCCTTCCCTTACTCCTCCTTGTTCAGACCCCCGGCCAAGTATTTGCGCATAAGGCCGCATTCCTTGTATAGGTGCTTGGCCGGAAAGGCGTGGTTTGGGCATGGCCCCTCGAGCATTTTTTTGAAGTGGTTCGGAGTGCCCTCCGCGGGCTTCCGGCCACCTTTGCGGTCGGCAGCGGCCACGAGCGAGTTGTCGCGCCGTTGCTTCTTATTTTTCCCTTTGGCGGGACGGTTGGAGGCGCCTTCGCTGGCGTCCTCGTCTCGCCTTGTCTTTCCGTCGGAGCGATCAAAGATGGCTCCGACCGCCTCCTCTCCAGAGGCGTGACTGGTGACGATGTCCAGAAGTTCCTTGGTAGTTCGCGGGCCCCTGCGTCCTAGCTTGTGGACCAGGGATTCGCAGGTTGTTCCGGACAGAAAGGCTCCTATCACGTTGGCGTCGGCGACGTTCGGGAGCTCGTTGCACTATCGGGAGAAGCACCGGATGTACCCGCGGAGGGTTTCATTGGCCTTCTGACGGCAGTTCTTGAGGTCCCATGGGTTTCCAGGGCATTTGTATGTGCCCTGGAAATTACCCACGAAGATCTCAGTCAGATCCGCCCAACTCTAAATAGCATTGGACGGTAGGTGCTCCAGCCATGCTCGTGCCGAGTCGGCCAAGAACAGCGGGAGATTGCGAATAATAAAATTATCATCACTCGCACCACCAGCCTGACATGCAAGCCGATAGTCTTCGAGCCAAAGCCCGGGATTTGTTTCGCCAGAATATTTAGGAATGTTAGTAGGCGGTCGATACCTTAGGGGGAACGCAGCGTTGAGGATGTGCCGGCCAAAGGCCTGAGGGCCTGGCAGAACGGGGCTCGGGTTTCGGTCCTCGTTGCTGTCGTAGCGCCCGCCACGTCAGGGATGATAGCCGCGGCGCGCTGCTTCTCCATCGTCGCCGTGGGCACGTCTCTGGGCGTCGATGATGCTACGTACGTCGCGGCCACGGCCGAGGCGTTGATGTACAGGGACAACGGAGGGCTGCCCGCCGGCTGGCGGTGTTTGGTGTACGGATGCGTCTTTGGTGGGACGCACTGAGGGCGCGCGCTGGCTAGTGTCGGGTTCGCGTCGTCGAGACAACGAACTTTCTGCCTGCTGCGCTGCTGCACGCTCGAGCAACGTGCGAATCTCCCGATGAGCGCGTCGATCCTCGGACGTCGCGGCCTCTGGGAGGCCATGCAGCAAGGCGGTTGCTGCGGCGATGTTCTGGCTGGCTCGAGCAAAGTGAGGAAAGGCCCCATCGTCGGTGAGGATCCTTTGATGTACGGTGCGGGCTGTGGCGCGCGCGCCCCCCGTCTTTGCGGCGTTCAATCTCGCGATTGATGTCCGCGTATTCCTGTGCGAGCCCTTGCCCGGCCTCATTGATTTCCTATTGATGAGCCTTTAGCTGCTCCATCCTTAAGTGAGATGGGGTTGTCCCCTCCTCCCCGGATCTACTATCAGGATTGTTTGTAGGGGTGGCCTCTTCCCTGGAGGCACTTTCGACGTGACCCTCGGGGGTCTGCGTTATGTAGCATTCCCGGGAAGGGTGGTGACTCCCCCTACTGGAATCTGAGCTGGAGAGCGATATGGGCTCCTCGTTGAGGAGCTCGTAGAGGGTCTCTGTATCCTGCTCAATCGCCCCCATGAACTCGATGTCCGTGGGTGGTTGAACCACACGTAGCGCCAGAAGGCGGCCAGCGGTTGCCGCAACGTTGCGGAGACCGAACGGAAACACTGTCGGGGCGCTCCATACGGACCCTTCTGGACACATGGTGGCGTTGTGAGAGGCCTCCTTGGGTGACGGGTCTCCCCGGGAGTCGCCCGGTGGACCCTCAAGCCTGAGATGGTTCAGGTTGATGGAAGGGGGAGACAGAGCGGCTGAGTGAGTCAGCGCCAGCTCTCCTCCTAATGTGATGATGAAATCCAGGTCGCCGAAACGCAGGTGTGCGCCTAGGGCCCAGGTGATTGCGTGGGTGGCCATCCGAGACCTGATTTGGAACGCGCAAAGCCCCTACCTGGCGCGCCAACTGTCGGTGTTTCGTACAAGCACCGGCAAGTAAATTTATAGTAATGCGCGTTAGGCTCGGATGGTGCGCTAAAGGACACAGGATTTATACTGGTTCGGGCGAAATGTCCCTACGTCCAGTTTGTTGCTGCTTGTGTTATTAGCACCATGAACGGTCTGTAGTAAGGGATACAAACTGCCGAGAGAGGGACTGGTCCCAAGTCTCTGATCGAAGGATTGAAAGGTGGTCGAGAGCTTCGTAGCTGCTCGTGTGTATGAGTGCGTTCTATTGTTCGGTCCTATTTTTTCCGCCCCTTTGATGGAGGATGCGCATCCCCTTTTATAGATGAAGGGGCTGGCTTTACAAGGGTGAGGACTCCAGGATGCGTATTCTACTTAGTCTTGTGGCTTACGTCTATCCGATCAGGTCCCCCATTCTGATGAGTGCGAAGGAAGATAAGTGCTTACAATATTGTCGATGTCTCTGTAGGATGTCAGGTTAGTCACAGAACGCTGCCCTGCGCAGGGTATGGGCTGTAGTATGGTGGTTTTGACTTATGAGCCTCTCCCAGCCTCGCTCCGTGCGCCTTCTGGTTCCCATGATTCCTTGTTGGGAGAGTTCGGGGTCGGGGTCCGGTGTGGCACTGTGGCCAAGGCCTTCTGACTGGGAGGACCTGAGGGGTCGGGAAGCGGGCGCCGCTCCCTCAGGTCCACAGCGTGGTGACGGAAAACCCGTCGTCCGTGGAGATAGCAAATCCGTCCTTGGAGCGTAGCGGTTGTCGTATATCTTCGTTGGGTTCCGTGTCCCAGAGCTGAAGGCGGCGCCTACAACTCTACAGGGTGAGGCGTACACACCTGTAATACCTTTTGGGCTCTGCAGCGCCCGGAAGGGTCTAAACCATCAGTCCTGTCGTTCCCTGGTAGTCCTTTTCCTACCAGGGCGCAGGGTATGGTCGTTGGAGCCATGGTTGACCCGAATGTCTTGTCTCGTCCTGTACCCATCATTATGAGGGATAGATATCGATCAGGGCGAGGCTCGTTCTGGGCCATTGGGTGAGGCGGAGATCAATCCCTATCTCTTGGGCAAGACTAACCCTATCCCTCTGGGATCGGGCGAGGCGGAATCCATCCCTTAGCCCTCAGGCGGGACCGAGTCCGCCCTATAAGCGTTGGGCGAGACGGAGTTTGGCTTTGAGCCTTTGGGCGAGACAGGGTTATCCCACAAAGGCGTCGGGTGAGGCTGACCCTGCCCCTCCGGGATCAGGCGAGACGGAACTCATCCCTTAGCCCTCGGGCGAGACCGAGCCCGCCCTCAAGGCGTCGGGCGAGACAGAGTTTATCCCTCGGCCCTCGGGCGAGACCGAGCCCGTCCCAAAGGTGTTGGGCGAGGCGGAACCGAACTCCTGTTACTCGAACAAGGGATGACATGACGCCTTTATGCGTCCGGAAGTTTTTCACGTTTGGTGGTTATCGGTTCCGCCTTCTGGGGTACCCCGGTATTAGGTCCCCGACAAATCCCTTTGCTCAATTTTTCTCACAAGCCCCATTAAGTCAAATTTAATAATATTTCAAAATTTATTGTAAAACATGGAAGAAAAACACACATAGGATAGGGGCGCTAACATATGACCCAAAAATAACTTCTCTAAGAGCAACTCCACCGTTTTGGCTATTCTTATTGTGAAGGCTATTTTAGAATTTGTATAACAAAAAGTAGGCTCCAACAGATGTGTTATCTGAAATTGTAAAATAGGAAGATGGCTATCCCTTGATTTTTGGTGGCCATAGAAATCCAACCATGAGCACTCACTTTTTGTCTTTGTAAAATACAAGGTTGATGTGGACCTATTCTTTTTTAGGAGTTTTTCTATTTTATAAAATGGCTAAACAATGGAATTTGGCTACTAATTTTAGCCAAGCTGTTAGAGTTGCTCTCTCATTTTTATTATTAACTATTGATGGTCGTTAACATCATTCATAAACCAAAAACTTAACCTTCATATTTACTTAATCTCATTTTTATCTAGATTCAAAAGTGAAACTAAGTTTTAGAGTATTTTCTTTTGAAAAAAATCAATCATGATGAGTTCCTATATGACAAAGCTAAAATTCCTACCAATGTCATATATATTTAGGTTAGGAAAACTTTGACATATATGCTGTTTGTTTTGCATTGAGTTTTATCAAGCTTTGTTGACCCTTATGAGAGGTTTGTCATGCTCTTAAAATCAAGATCACACACACACCTCCCAAATATGCACTACTTCTACACTGGGGGTAGGTGCAAAAACATGCCTTTCATTTAGATCCACCCAAAATGTTTTACTCCTACACTAGGAGTGAACACAAAAACATGCTTGATAGGTTTTTCCATCCACCAAATAAATGCTCCAAAGTTCTTGTTGCTATCTCTCAAAAGTTTTGTTGCAAAGAAGAGGCATAGGCTATGCAAAAGTTATTCATAAAAAAAGAAAAAGAAAAGAAAAGAATTGGAAAAAATAGACAAGTGTCTGAGATATTAAAAAACAATGGGTACTTAGATGCCCACCTGAAAAAAGGAGAGATGAATAAGATAGCCCATGTTCTCTTGCAAAAATGTTTCCAAGTCTCAAAAGAGAGATATGTTTTCAAGGAGAAAAGTAGAATTAGGTTAGCCACCACATATATCCACCTCATATATCTACACACATGCACATCTTGATTTGATTGTATGACTCAACTCTCTTTGGATCCATTGTTTGACTTTATAATATATGCATTGCAAGTATGCTCTAGCTTTCTCCCTACCTATGAACTCCACATAATGCCTTAGTGGTAGGAAGAGAAAAGGCCCAATAAGTTATGCCTTGGTGAGGATCCATAAATACCACATATATTGAGAGACTTAAGAGTGTCATACAATGAAATCTCTGAGTTTTATTTTGAAAACTTATAAAAACTCTAAAACAATGGTGGAACAAAGAACTTGAGATATAGTGCTTGACTTGATCATTCTGTCTTTTAATTGCTCAAGACCCAAGTGAAGGCTAAGAAGCCCCATGGTTGAAGGTAATATGGGTAAGTTTGAAAGTCAGATCAGTTTATTCTAATCCGGAGGAGAATTCTTGATTGAACACCTGTGTACTTTTGAGACATGAAAAGCATTGTAGCAACTCCTGATCCATTACTGAGTTTGGCTTTGCTCAGGGACTAGCAAAGGTTAAGTGTGGGGGTGCTTGTTGATGGTCATTAACATTATTTATAAACCATCAATATAACCTACATATTTACTTAATTCCATCACCAAACATAGGTCTAGGGGTATAAACTAATAAATTCCACAAGTTTTGGTGAATCTGTGTTTGTGGGAGGATTTAATCAAAAACCTATCAAGGTGGACCCAATCATCAGATCAAATCATGTTTATACATGATGAAAACAACTTAGGAAGGATCTAGAATCATCCAAAAGGTAAACCACCAAAGATCAAGCTGAGAGGCTGATAGCCCCTAGGTCGGCCAGCATGTGGGCCCCACATGTTAGGCTCTCCTTCGTACGTTGATTTTCCACTGCCTGAGGGATTGCATCTATGTTGTTCTTTTAAGTTGGTTTGATCTGAGGGTCTAGAATTGTTGCTACCACCTATATATAGCAGCCCCTGCCCCCCTCCCTGGAGACATCTTGGAAACCATAATTCATATCTCTCATTCAGATCAACACACACTAGGAAGATTAGGTCTAGAACTTTCCAATGTAGTAGATTAGTAGCTCGAGAGTGAGGGTTGTGTTGGGCTTATGCTCAAGTTCCAGATCTAGTCTTGAAGGCTCGGCAAAGCTTTATATCTTCACTTCTACATCTTGTAAGACTTATTATCATGTTATCATATTCCTATCTATATGGCTATGCTTACTTTGAATATATATCTTGCCTAGTTAAGGTTATCATTACTTTTGTGTGCGGGTTCATAGAGCGCTTAGCATGCTAGTTTACCGATTAGGCTAAGTAGCCGAGTCTCATGTAAGTATAGGATCCCTGGTTAGCCTAGAGGGGGGGTGAATAGGCCTGT
Source organism: Miscanthus floridulus (assembly GCF_019320115.1). Taxonomy (NCBI): domain Eukaryota; kingdom Viridiplantae; phylum Streptophyta; class Magnoliopsida; order Poales; family Poaceae; genus Miscanthus; species Miscanthus floridulus. The sequence goes on from NC_089584.1 coordinate 24,977,753, forward strand.
TTAAAACAAAACTCAAGTAGATGTCAAATTTCACCCATGGCACTGCCGCTCTGACTTCGCGGCATTGCTAGACAGCGGCACTGCTAGGCTATAACAGTGGCACTACCACACCTACAGACAACTTTGAGTCGTAGTTCAAAATCAGTGAATGGAAACTTGGATCAAAGAAATTCCTTAGCTTCCTACAGATATGAGGTTCATAGATTGAGAGGTAGAAGTGGTAGGAACTCCACACATAAGTAGATCAGCCACAAACCCTAGAATCTACCTCAACAACAATGTGAAATGCAAGTGAAGTAAATCAAGAACAAGGTGACAATGATTTATCCCATGGTTTAGCTCGCCACCAAGGCTTGCCTAAATCTATGTTGTTGAGGTTCCCACTAAGGCTAGGGCTTTGCAACCCTTCCTCATTCTCAAGTCAAGAGAGTTGCCTCTTGAGATAAGGGATGAGTTTACTAGCTTCAAGAGATAGTTACAAACCTCCTAGAGCTACCACACAAGTTGGCAAGCTCCACGGGCGACGCTCTAGCCGGCTATGAGCCAAGCTCCAAGAGTAACAAACACAACCGTTGGCCAAAACGTGAACCAAGTGCTCTTTAGGCTTTGGGAATCAGTGGATCTACTCTCTAATTAAGTTTGGCACCTTTTTCTATCAATGATTGATGGGGAAATCAATGGAGAAGCTTGGGAGCACAAGTTCACCAATGGAGGAGAGAGAGATGAACACTTTTCTATTCTTGGGTGAACTGAATGGTTCAGAGAGAGAAGAGAGACGTTGGAGCGGAAGGGGAAGGTATAAATAGCCCCCAGCCCCCAACAGTCACTTAAGTCATGGCAGTGCTGTGGCTCAAGTGTGCAGTGCCTCTCCCCAGGTGTGGCATAGCCGCACAAAGCAAGGCAGCAAGGGTAAGAGTGAAGTGCTGGCTGTCTTGGCTGAGTAACTAAGGATGTAGGTGTAATATAGAGCACTTGGTAGCATATGTTAGCTCAAGCATTGTGTCCTCCTTTATAGTACAACTTTTTCTATACTCAAAGTCAAAATATAAAAGAATTTAAACCTCCTTTGAGTTTAAAGCCATCGACATTTGTAATTGGGAGCACCTCCGTTTTGTATAACATCCTCGATTATATACTCCCTGCTTGTATTCTCGATAAATCTCATTAGTCCTCTAATTGTGTGGTCATTATCACCAAAACCCATAATTAGGGCTTGATTGTACTTTTAATCTCCCCCTTTTTGGTGATTGATGACAACTCAATTAGAGCTTACAAAAGATATAAAATACAACTGAGATTTTCAAGCCATGGATATAGAGCCTCCCCCTAAATGTGTAAATGGAGAATTGAATTCTCAAATTGGCATTAGAAGCCAAGATTCACATTTTAGTGAAAGTGATGGGGCTCCCCCTACATCCATGTTCTTGTGGGGTCCTGCACACCATGATAGATAAATAAATGTGATGCAAATGATAGTTTATGCACAACAAGATAGCTGTGATAGTTAGGTGCGGCACTACCGCTCCATAGCTATAGCCCTGCCGTAGAGCGACACTATCGGGCCTGGGTGCGGCACTGCCGCACTAGCTGTAATAGCATAGGTGAAATCAAGCACCACACAGTATGTAACAAATATAAAGAGGTACATTCTAGCATAGTTAAATGACAAGCTACAACATTGATCAATACATGTCCATATCCCATACACATAGAGTACTTAGGTAGCATTATTACATAAATAGAGTTTAGAGTGACTCTCAAACTCCCACCTTATGAAGACTACTCTCAATGGATAGAACATGAAGCTCCTGCTACAGCAACCTATCCTTGGCATCAAAAAGTTGTTGACCCCTCTAATTTTCTCCCCCTTTGGCATAAAGCACCAAAAAGAGAAGAAAAGAAGAAAGACCAATGAACTCACTCCTCATCTTCTTGCATACCCTCTCAATCAACATCATCTCCACCAGCAGCCCTACTACCATCGGCAGTAACACCAAGATTGCCATCATCGTCATTAGAGGACACCACCGCCCTCCCTTGGTGATGGGTGGTCAAAGTGTGGCACTAGTGTCTGGTGCTCCTCCTCAAGGATTGCAAGGTCGATGCCAAAGTTGTGTGAGGATCAAGCTCTGGCTGTTCTTGCTGCTCATCCTCCTCACCACTCTCTAAATCCATGTTAGAGAGGCTATGGAGGTCATCAAACCTTGTCGGTGACTCAACTAGAGGAAGGGGTGGCTACCCTGCTCACTCTCTAGCCTCCTAGTTGACCTCATGGTTCTCCAGCCAGTCCTCATATGCAATCCTCGCTGTATAGGTGCAAGTAGTGAAAATGACCTTGATCCATTTCCTAAACTTCTCCATCTTCTTACCTTTGTGGGACCTAGAGCAGGAGGACTCGGGTATGTCCTCAACTAAGGAAGAGCATCTCACTACCTTGCTAGCACCTAAGGCTTGGGTCTCCTCAATCTTGTAGATGGTGTGGAGACCATCCTTGTCAACTTGTAGCTAGTGACCCTTTCAATCATGAACATGAGATAGGGAGCGTAGGGCAGCCCCTTTCTCCTATCATCCATGGCAATCCTCAGCTCATCCCATAGGAAATGAGGGACATTGTACCTATCACCTCTAGGAGCAAACCTAGCAAGAACATTCCTCACATAGCCATTAAGATCTGAAGCTGCTCCATTCTTGGGATTTATGGTGTGACTAATTAGGTTGTTCAAGATGTAGTAGTAGCTTTGCAAGCCACTAACTTTACCATCTGCACTTCCCCTATCAATCCACATGTAGGCAATGTCTCTGATCTCTGCCCTAGGCTCATCATGGATATAAGTGAAGCCTTGCTCCTCCTCACTAAAGCCAAGGATCCAGCTGAATGTCACAAAGTCAACACGATAGTGCCATCTCTCAGTCATCTAGTGTATCTCATCGATATAGATGTCATAGAAGAAGGTAGCATAGAACTAGGCTAGCACTTCCTCATTCCAAATAAACCTGAAACTCATGAGATCAAAGAGGCCAAAGTTCTCACAAGCCCTAATTACTCTATTGAATTTAGGCCCATTTTTCTCCTTCATTTCCTCCCAGTCAACATATTACATCTTGACAATCTTGAACTTCTTGGAGTTGAAGATCACAGAGGTATAAAAGTTGGAATGAAACTCATTCCAAAATCTATAGTCCACCCCAAACCCTTTGGCCGCTCATAGGAATTGTTCTCACATGCTTCTTCTACCATCTTCTGCTTTCCCGCATAATTGAGCACGGGATGAGCACGGGTGTCAACTGGACGCCTCACAATCACCTCCTTAGTATACTTGGTGATATAGGCTCTGTCAAACTCCTCAAGGTAAGGAGGAGTGTCTAGTCAAGCACCAGGAGGAATGGTATAGCCGGCCCTCTCCAAGTTCTCCTCCTAGATTATCTGGTCCCTCTTGCCCCTATCTCTTGCAGTTCCTCTAGCTGTTGCATAGCTACTGCCACCAGCTGTCCTCCCATGACCATGATGAGGAGGGTCCTTGTCTCACACCTCAGTCATTTTCCTCTTCCCTCTCCAGTCATCTTCACCTCCGGAGGCCATCTGTGCATAATGATAGAGCGAAATAAGAAACTATTTTAATGGTGTGTAGAAGTCAGCCTATAAAACAAGTTAAGTAATCAAGAAGAGTCAAAGTGCAAGTGAGGGATGCAGCTGGTATTGCAATGTCCCTAGGCATGCGGCACTACCACGCCTGGGAGCAACACTGCCCCACTAGCTGTTTCTCCGGGACTTCATCTTACTCCTTGTTTACTAATCTAACTTCTAGCCCATGACACAATCTCAACAAATGTAGTTCTATCAACATATGGAGCTAGGCATAATAATATGCAAGATAGTGTTGTGAATGAAAGGTATGGGGATTGGTGACTAAATCCAATCAATATCGAGAGTTATAGATCAAGTGGAGCTACAAACTTGAGAGAATCAGACTATAGCCTGTGGTACTGCCGCATCTGCATGCGGTATAGCCACAAGGGCAGATTCCACTCCACCAATGAATCTCCATATTGATTCAAGTTAATCCTCAATCCAACTTCCAATCCATCCACACTACTACCAGAAAGCAATATCCATAGCCTAAAGATCTCAATTGCATAGATCGAGATGGTTCTAGGGTTATGCCTTTGGTTGTCATGGATTGGGGAGGAAAGAGATGAAATGACTCCACCTAGAAGCCTCAATGGTGGTCGGCAAAATAGGGGAGCTCCAGCAGCAGCTGTGGCACCGTTGGGACACGCCCAGAGGGCACGATGATGGTGTAGACAACGCGTATGTCTGAGAGGAAGAGAGGCAGCATGTTAGGGTGAAAATAGGGAGAGAGAGAGAGAGAGGGAGTTACCCAGGGCTAGAGGGATAAGATGGAAGAAGTGGGCCCCCCAGTAACTGACCGTTGTGGGCCGGATTCCAATTGGAATTCAAAGTGTGGCACTGCTGTAGGGTAGGCATGGCACAGCCGCACTCCCCAAAACAACATGATTTAGCTACTAACCAAATAGCTCTATATATAGGATATAGACACATATCTCAAGCATGCTATGATCAACAGTAGATAATCAATACAAACAATGATCATAATGCACTTGTTTCTTTTAATAAATCCTTTTGAAGCATAATATTTAAACTTTTTGGCAAATATTTTGTCCTATGCATGCTAGTTGATCAATCAAAGGTGTGCTATATCTCACCACATTACAAGAATCAAGTATATTTAGCTCACTACGCAAATCACAAAACCTTGACTCATCAAGAGACTTAGTGAAAATATCGGCTAGTTGCTTTTCGATGCCCACATGGTGAATTTTGATATCTCCTTTGGCTTCGTGGTCTATCAAGAAATAATGTTGGATGTCTATGTGCTTGGTTCTTGAGTGACTTACAGGATTGTTTGCTAGCTTTATGGCACTTTCATTGTCACACAAGAGTGGAATTTTGGTAAAACGACATCCAAAATCTTGAAGGGTTTGCCTCATCCAAAGTAGTTGAGCACAACATGCACCAGCTGCAACATACTCGGCCTTAGCAGTGGAAAGGGCTACACAATTTTGCTTTTTAGATCTCCAAGACACTAGGGATCGTCCAAGGAATTGACGTGTCCTCGAAGTACTTTTTTCGATCTACCTTGTAATCGGCGTAATCGGAATCTAAATACCTAAGTAGATCAAACTTAGAGCCCTTAGGATACCACAAGCAAAAGTTAGGAGTGTGTACTAAATATCTCAAGATTCTCTTAACAGCCACTAAGTGACATTCTTTTGGGTTAGCTTGAAATCTAGCACACATGCACACACTAAGTATAATATCGGGCCTAGATGCGCACAAATAAAGTAGAGAGCCAATCATGGAACGATATACCTTGGTATCTATAGCTTTCCCTTCATCATTGAGATCAAGATGTTCATTGGTTGGCATGGGAGTTTTGATAGGTTTGTCATTCACCATGTCAAACTTCTTGAGCATATCAAGGGTGTACTTCATTTGGCTAATGAAAGTTCCATCCTTCACTTGCTTGATTTGAAATCCGAGGAAGAACTTCAATTCACCCATCATGGACATCTCAAATATTTTGGTCATTATCCTACTAAATTTCTCAAAAAGTATGATTAGTACTGCCAAATATTATGTCATCGACATATATTTGGCACATAAATATATCTTTACCAACTTTGCGAGTGAAAAGGGTAGGATCAGCTTTACCTATTTCAAAGTCTTGTTTGAGCAAGAATTCCTTAAGGCATTCATACCATGCTCTTGGTGCTTGCTTAAGCCCATAGAGCGCCTTTTGGAGTTTATAGACATGGTTTGGAAACTTGGGATCTTCAAAACCCGGTGGTTGCTCAACATAGACAAGTTCTTGAATAGGGCCGTTGAGGAATACACTCTTGACATCCATTTGATATAGCTTGAAGTCATGATGAGCGACAAAGGTTAGAAGCATCTAAATTGCTTCAAGTCTTGCCACCGGTGCATATGTTTCTTCAAAGTCCAAGCCCTCTACTTAAGTGAATCCTTGAGCAACCAATCTTGCCTTGTTTCTTATCACCACTCTATTCTCATCTTGGTTGTTGCGGAAAGCCCACTTGGTGCCAACGACATTGGTATTGGGTCTCTCCACCAAGGTCCACACTTGATTCCTTTCGAATTTGTTGAGCTCTTCTTGCATAGCCATCACCCAATCTTCATCTTCAAGTGCTTTTTCTACCTTGAGGGGCTCCAAAGAGGAAACAAACGAGTAATATTGACAAAAATTTGCTAAATGTGAATGAGTCAATACCCCCTTTCAAAGACTCCCAAGTATGTTGTCAATGAGGTGATCCCGTTGAATGGTTTGCTTGAGCCTTGGGTGCTCAATTGCTCCTTGTTCATCTTTCTAGACCTTCATCTTCTTCTTATTGATGGGTTGTAGGTTTTGTCCATAGACTGGAGTTGAATCAGCTGCTACTGACTGGTCAGGTGTGGCACTGCCGCTCTTAGGCGTGGCACTACCGTGGGTAGAAGTTACAGCCAGGGTCTGCTGCTATTTAGCATCAGGTACGTTAGTGGAAATTGGTGTAGCAGTAACTTGACGAATCTCCACCTCGGTGACTTCATCTTCTTGTGGTCTAATATCACCAATAGCCAATTGCTTGATTGCTTCACATGGTGGATCCTCCTTTCCTACAACACTTGAATCAACTTGCTCTACTTAAGAGCCATTAGATTCATCAAATGTCAATCTACCGCAATCTTAACTCTCCTGGAGGTTTTGTTTAAGACGTGGTAGGCATGCTTATTTGATCCATAACCAAGAAAAAAACCTTCATCAACTTTAGGTGCAAATTTAGAGGTTTTGAGTTTCTTGTTAAGTATGAAACACTTGCACCCAAATACTCTAAAGTTTGACACCTTAGGCTTGTTACCGGTTAGAAGCTCATATGAAGTCTTCTTCAACTTCTTGTGTAGGTAGAGGCGGTTGATGGCATGGCAAGTGGTGTTGACGGCGTCACACCAAAAGATGTCTGGCATCTTGTACTCATCTAGCATTGTCCGTGCCATGTCAATGAGTGTTTGGTTCTTCCTCTCAACTACACCATTTTATTGATAGGTGTATAGAGTTGAAAACTCAAGCTTGATGTCCTCTTCATCAAGAAACTCCTCAACTAGAGTATTCTTGAATTCAGTCCTATTGTCACTTCTCACTTTCTTAATTTGGAGACTAAACTTCTTTTTGTGCTCTTCTAACAAATATCTTCACCTTTTCTTGAACTTGGCACTTGTCATACAAGAAAAATACCTAAGTGAAACAGGAATAGTCATCAACAATAACAAGACCATATTTGTTACCCCCGAGACTTAGGTAGGTGACCAGTCCAAAGAGGTCCATGTGTATTAGCTCTAGTGGTTGCTTGGTGGTCATGATGCTTCTTGGTGGGTGAGGCATGCCAACTTGCTTTTTGGCTTGACAAACGCTACAAATCCTATCTTTCTCAAACTGAACATTTGTTAGTCCAAGGATGTGTTCATCTTTTAGAAGTTTGGCCAAGTTCCTCATCCCAACATGGGCTAGTCGACGATACCAAAGCCAACCCATGCTAGATTTTGCCACTAAACAAGTCTTAAGATTAGCTTTGCTTTTGCTAAAATCAACTAGGTAAAGCTTATTCTTTAATCGACCCATAAAGACAATAGAGGAATCATCCCTTCTAAAGACTTCCACACCCTTATCCATAAAGAGACAATTGTAGCCCATCTCACACAATTGAGAAACAGACAACAAATTATAACTTAATGAATCAACATGTAATACATTTGTAATTGAATGCTCAAGGGTTATAGCAACTTTACCGAGACTAATCACATCCCCCTTTAAATCATCTCCAAAGATAATATTTTCATTTGATTGTGTCTTTGGGGAATATGATGAGAACATACTCATTTCTTTGGTTATATAATTTGTACATCCACTATCAAGCACCCAACTTGATCCACCAGAGGAATATGCCTGCAAAACAAGTTTAGGTGCTCGATTTAGGTCCCCAACTAGAATTGGGGCATTGCATGTTAGTCACAAGAAACTTAGAAACCCAAATAGAAGTATTCCTATATATGTTGGTTTCCTTTCCAACATATTTAGCAACCACTTTTTCACTGCTATTGTTCTTCAAAACAAGCATGAGGTCAAGATTTGTTGAGGTGCATGGGCCCTTGGTTGATAAGCATATTTGTTCATAGTGCCCCACACTGATTCCTTTGGCTTCTGCTGAACCAATTTCTGTTGGAACACCTTTTTCTTGGTCTTAGTCTGATCAGAAACAAAATTGGTAGCCTTTCCATTTTTCCAGAGCACGACACTGTCACCCTTCACCGCGGCACTGTCGCGGTCTGTGCAGGCTGCTCTACACCAATTCTACCCTTCCTCTCAAACTGCACACACTCATAGCCATTCACTATCCTTATTCCATTTGTCTTAGCTCCTCTTGTGTGGTTGAGCCCATGCTTGATTGAGGGGATGCCTTCCTTGCTTGAATTGTGGCCCTTTTGATTCATCCTTCTTCTTGTCATTGGATTGGGCCTTACCCATGCACCATTTTCCAATGATTTCATTGAGCCTAGCAATCTCCTTTTTCATAGCCTTCATGTTTACAAGGTTAGTGGAATAGACATTCAAATCAAGATTATAATATTTTCCACAACCTTGACTAGTGGAGGGAGTTGAGGCTTCCTTTGCCTTAGAGGGATGTGAGTTGCTTTCCCAAAGAACACCATATTGCAACTCAAGTTCTTTGTGCTTTTTATCCAAGTCACAAAACTTTTTTTGAGTACTTTATTTGCTTTCTTTGTGATAGCATGGTCCTCTTGCTCTTTGTCCAAAGCCTTGCACAATGATTCCACCTCACTTCTCTCTAATGCAAGAGCTTCCTTGCTAGCAATGTAGAGATCCTCTTGTTTGATAAGGGTTTCCTCTGTAGATTCTAGCTCGGCTTGGACACTCTCTAACTCCTCCATTAGTTTAGTGATGAATAATTTAGTCTTTCCATCCAAATTTTTAGTTATCATGTTTATTTCTTCATCACTAGAGCTATCACCAATATCACTAGGAGGTGGCGGTGGAGACTTGGATTTTGGTTTTACCTTCTCACCCTTTGCCATGAGACAAATATGAGGGGAGTAGCAGTCATCATCAGACATGTTGTTGAAGAGCCTTAGTGTAGGGGATGACTTGTGAATAGCAACGGTTGTAACCTTCTCATCCTCTTCACTTGTGCTCTCTCTAGTTGAATCCTATTCATGCCCAATGTGAGCCTCTCCCATGTACTTCTTGCTCTTTCTATGATCGGCCTTGTCCTCTTTCTTATCCTTCTTGTACTTGTTATCTTTGATCTCATATGGACACTTGGCAATAAAGTTATCGGTACTACCACAATTGTAGCATGTCCTCTTCTTCTTGTTTGGAAACTTTCTTTTCACTACTTTGTAGCCTTGCTTCTTTAGCCCCTTATGAAATCTCTTCATAAAGAGAGCAACATCATCCACTTCTCATATTGATCATCATCATTTTCACTCTCACTTGAGGATGATATAGTCTCTACTTGCTCTTGGACTTGCTTGCTTGCTTTGGGCTTGCTTGTTGAAGCTTGGTTGTTGATCTTGGACTTGCTTGTAGAGCCATGCTTGCTTGATTTGTTGTCCTTGAGAGCTACATCCTTGATCTTTATGCCATCTAGCTTTGCTTGTAACTCACTAAGCCTCTTCCTCTCATTTGCTTCTTCTCTTTGCATGTCAAATGTCAAGATCCTCCCAAGTACATCATTTGGTGTGAAGTACTCAAACTTCTTGTCTCTAATTAGAGTCACTACGGTCTCATTTCTAGGTGAGTAAGCTGCCAACATGATCTTCACAACCTTATGATCATCTAGCTCGTCACAACCATAGCCTCTAATCTTGCCCACCATAGTCATCAATCTATCAAATATCTCTTGTGGCCCTTCTCCATCCATGATTATGAACCAGTTGAGTTTTGCCATCAACAAATCAATTCTTGCCTTCCTTACTTTGTCAACCCCTTCATGTGCAAGGTGCAAAGTATCCCATATTTACTTGGCAACATCAACACCAATGACTCTATTGTACTCATCACCATCCAAAGCACTAAGCAACACACTTGTGGCTTGACCACTGAGATGAATAATTCTCATTTCATCTAGTGTTGGATTCTTGGGATCAACCGATGGCTCAAATCCATTGCAAACAATCTCCCAAATGCCGGGGTGAAGACCTATAAGATAGGCTCTCATCTAGTGCTTCCACTTGGCAAAGTTAGTCCCATCAAAATAAGGTAACTTGCCCATGGGCACATTGATGAAAGACTTCCGATCAAGGTTAGTCATAGGCATAGAGGAATAGTTAAAGGATATGGGGCATATTTGTTGTTGGAGTCGACTTTGCCCTTTCCTTTCTTTTCCTTCTTGCCCCCTTTGACACTTGGTAGGACTCATCACCATCTCCATCTTCGGAACTACTTAAGATGTCACTTGATGATGCATTGGTTGCCTTCTCTTCTTCTTCCTAGCTTCTCTTCTTTTTCTTCTTGCTTCTCTCTTGAGCTTTCTTTCTTCTTTTCTTTGCTTCTTATCTTCAAGCCTTTGCTGCTCCTTCTTCTTTTCTCTTGCTTCTCTTTTTGCTTTTCTAGCTTTCTTCCTTTTTCTTCTTTCTTCATCATTTGAGCTTTCTCGACATCGGTAGCCTCAAGTTGTGGGAGTGTGGTATTGCTTGCTGTAGAAGCACTTAGCTCGCTGTTGTCGGTGTCATGCAGCTCCACATCCTTCGTATCAATGTCCACTAGCTTCACGCCACTAGTACCTCCTCCAGGCTCCATACCTCACGCGGACAGCGACATTGCTGGGCTATAACAGCGGCACTACCGCACCTGCAGACAACTATGAGTCACAGTTCAAAATCAGTAAATAGAAACTTAGATTAGAGAAATTCCTTAGCTTCCTGCTGGTATGAGGTTCACAAATCAAGAGCTAGAAGTGGTAGAAACTCCACACACAAGTTGATCAGTCACAAACCCTAGAATCTACCTGAACAACAATGTGAAATGCAAGTGAAGTAAATCAAGCACAATGTGACACAATGATTTATCCTATGGTTCAGCTCACCACCAAGGCTTGCCTAAGTCCATGTTGTTGAGGTTGCCACTAAGGCTAGGGCTTTGCAACCCTTCCTCGTTCTCAAGTCCAGAGAGATACCTCTTGAGATGAGGAGTGAGTTTACTAGCTGCAAGAGATGGTTACAAACCTCTTGATGCTGCCACATAAGTTGGCAAGCACCATGGGTGATGCTCTAGCTGGCTAGGAGCCAAGCTCCAAGAGTAACAAACACAACCACCGGCCAAAACATGAACCAAGTGCTCTTTAGGCTTTGGGAATTAGTGGATCTACTCTCTAATCGAGTTTGGCACCTTTTTCTCTCAAGGATTGATGGGGAAATCAATGGAGAAGCTTGGGAGCTTAAGGTCACCAATGGAGAGAGAGAGATGATCATTTTTCTGTTCTTGGGCGAACTGAATGGTTCAGAGAGAGAAGAGAGACATTGGAGAGGAAGGGGAAGGTATAAATACCCCCAACGATCACTTAAGTTATGGTTGTGCCATGGCTCAAGTGTGGCAGTGCCGCTCAGCGACAGTGCCTCTCTCTAGGTGTGGCACTACCGCACAAAGCAAGACAACAAGAGTAAGAGTGAAGTGTTGGTTGTCTTGGCTGAGTAATTGAGGATGTAGGTGTAAGATAGAGCACTTGGTAGTACATGTTAGCTCAAACATTGTGTCCACCTTTATAGCACGGCTTTTTTATACTCAGATTCAAAATATAAAAGAATTTAAACCTCCTTTGAGTTTGAAGCCATCGACATTTGTAATTGGGGGCACCTCCATTTCGTATAACATCCTCTATCATATATTCCCTACTTGTCATCTCAATAAATCTCATTAATCCTCTAATTGCGTGCTCATTATCACCAAAACCCACAATTAGGGCTTGATTGCACTTTCAATAAGCATGATGCTTATATGATGCTCTACTTGTGAGTACACCCTATTCTCTGGTTGTGTGGTAGCAGCGGGAGGTGAAAGCCCTGTCTATCCTTTGTAGTCCATACCGAGTTGAGCAGGTTCTTAAATTATAGGACCATAGTTGCGTCAGTAGAGTTATCCTTTATGGTTCTCTACTGTCTAAGCGGCGTCCCGAAGTACACAAGAGTAGAGTTAGTCTTAGCTATAGTTGGGTGTATATATATACTTTGACCATGTAATAAGAATATCATAGGAATCTACCTCACCCGTTGTTCTCCTGGGTTGACTAGTTTACATTATCTTAGTGATCTATCTCCTGAGTGCCATTATGCTTTATTCCTATCATTACATTCACCCCTATTCTAGTTATGCTTGTATATTGATTAGCAGATACTCCTTTGTTACTCAATAAATCTTTACTCCATTGTTTTCCTGTGGTAAAAATATAAATAACAATACCTGGAATACTCCCAGTAAAATGCTATAATGGTATTCTGTGCGCGTGCAGAATCCTTTATATTCTATTTGCGTTAATAAATACCAACATTAACCAATCTTCAATACCAAATAAGTTTTTTTTATAATACTCCACATCAAGGTCCCACTTACCATTAGTTTTCACTATAGGGTTTTGAGGACCATCTTAAACATTTATCATTTTTCTTCGTGCTTCTTTGATTGACCACGGCTTTGAAGCAATGTTTCTATCACTATCTTTTATGTTCATGCGTTTTGGTTCTACAAGTATATGGTGGTTTCACCTAGTAATTAGGTGTGAAAGATTTAAGATAAATTAGAATGGGACACTTAAGCGCTGGTGTCAAACATCATAAGCCTTTCCTTGTTTCAAGCCTCAAGTCATCCTTTCATGCAAGTACTACATTTCAATGTACTCACCTTTTCTTTTTGTGCCCCTTGCTACCCCACCCAATTGTTCAAACTTAAAGGTGGAGTTTTACGTAGACGGTGATTGAGCTAGGTTTGTGTACCCCCGATCGGCTGCCTATGGAAGATGGAAGACCCTGCTTCGCAAAAGTCTTTGTGATGTATTTTTGTTTTAGACCGTTGGGTTATTTTGTAATAAAGTTATTGATTTTTGTAATAAACACTGTAACGTATCACTGGTAATATCATCATTATATGAATAAACCGTTCTTGGCATGCATGTGATTTGTATTCAGTTTTATTCTTAAAACCAGATGTACCAATGTCGGCCACAGCGGGATGCTGCAACAAAAAGCCGATTGATGGTTACGAGTTCTACGCATGGGATTTCTAGATCTTCTTCAGTGGAGTATGCAAATACTAAATTTGCTAGAACAAACACTATTTTGTTACATTACCTGTTAATTGCAACAAACAATTTTTATTTCTGAATTAGGCTTCTCCTGTATCTATTTTATTTAGTGGAGTATGCAAATTTAGAAACTGGTTATGAGAAATCAGGTTAGACTGAACTATTTTACTCCTTTCCTTAGAAAATCACCATGGCATGTTTGTTTTCTTTATTTATGGAGAATCGCACCAATGTTTGGTGATTAGAACACATGAAGTTGTCTTGACTTACTATGCTTTGAATAAATACAAGCAAGAGTGTATATCTTGAGGTCAGTTAACCAACCATTTTTTTATTCCAATGTGAGGGTATTATACTAGATGTGTATGAAATGTACCAAGTCCTTCACACATCCAATCATCCTAGTTTGAGAAACTTTCCATAATAACAACCAACACGTTATCCATCCTTTATTTGCTATACATATGAATCATGATTCATGGAACCTATTTAAAGTTTGTGCTTTCGGTATAAGAGGAATTAATGTTCTTTTGAGTAAGTGTTACAAGATAGTGGGTTCAAATTTGTTTCCACAGCAGTGGTTGTGACCATTCTATTTTTTTATGAGTTGCTTTCTCTGTACATATTAGACTATTAAGTTGTTGTCTTTTGCTAGGCTTTGAACAATATAAATAGAAATATTGGAAAAGGACCATTGGAGAGGTATTCTATTCTCAAATTAGATAGAAATCAAGTTACATATATTGGACCAGGATCATTCAATTTTTTGTGTGAATTCTTAACTAATAAAGCAATTAGGAGGTCATTCTACTATTAGCTTCATATATGTCCTAGAGTTCAGGTATTCAAATGATTGCACTTAAGTTACACCTTTGCTTCACAGGGAGTACCAAACTGCTGAATACTAATTTTGGTGCTCTAACTCACTATAACATTGAAGCGAAGGCTCTAAGTAGCACTGCAGGGGCTTCAATTTGGTTCACTTGTCTGTACAACATCAGTTGTAGGTTTAAGCAGGTGAACAACATTTTACAAAATTCAATCATAAAATGAATCAACAGGGTGTCAAAAGTGCAATCTAATTTCTAATAAAAACTGTGCAATATGATGTGTCACTGTGATTGAACTACATGATAAGCTGATAACTTAGAGCTCTAGTTCTTTTGAACATAAGCCACAAGAGCTCTTCTTTTCAGTTAATATGAAAAGAGTCATATGTACACGAATTATGTACATGGAGGGGCAAAAGCCCAAAAGACGTTGGGTTGCACACCTCACTATGTGAAAACTCATTGGATCGGAGAAAGAACAATAATCTACACTAAGAAACTCCAGAGAATCTACAATAAGAAACCCATACGAGCACTAAGGGGAGTTGCAGGCGGTGTGCCCTTTTGTGAAGGTCCAGATTTTCCTTTGATCCGCCCGATGACCTAGGTTGTGTTTTTGTTCAACTTCTGAAAAGTGCTTCTGTTGCTAAAAAGCATAACACCAACCAAAACGCCAACTAAATGGATAGAATCAAAAGTTGCTTTTGTAGAACCAGATGTTTTCATGTAGAGAAATTTTCACAACACCTTGGACTCTCCCGTTGGCTTTTGCTTTCTGCTTTTTCAAATGAGTGGAAACAGAGAGAAGTTTTACAGGTGTTTCAAGGAAGATAAAGAGAAGGAATAGATTTTATGTTTTAACCAAACATTTTACAGCTTTTTTCATAGCATATAACTCACAACAGTTTTTCCATAGCTCAAATCTCACAACTGAATCAAGCAGACCCATAGAGCTCTAATTACATGATAAAATGTGCTAAATTTTGAGTTCCTATCTTTGTACTCTGCTAAGTGCTTTCAAAAAGGAAGCCGAAGTTGACAAAGATTTATATGTCACAATATAGTTGTACCGAGGTTTATTTTTAAAATTTTTATAGGTTGAGTCATAGTGACACCTTGGTACATCAGTGTGAAGAGATGCACCCACTAGCAGGTGCAATGCTCTTGAGTAGGGATGAAAACGGTATGGATATTTTCCGACCGTATTCGAAACCGAATCCGTTTAGAGGGGTTGAGATCTGTCCGTATCCGAGTCCGGATATCCAACATCCGATACCGTATCCGTATCCGAATACTCAAATCGCATATTTATGATGTCGATATCCAATCGTATCCTATCCGACATAGTTGACACTATCCGTATTCGAATCCGAATCCGGACAGAAATATGAAAACAAATGTAATATCGGTGATATCCGTCCGTATCTGATCCGTTTTCATCCCTACTCTTGAGGTATATTTATTTTTTAATCAACTACACCCTATACCAGGCCAAGGAAATGTAGTAGTATGAAGTGATCCATAGTCATTACTATCTAATTACTTGGACCATGAATTCGCCAAACAATACAAATCGTATCCTACCCTAGAGGCTTGTGCGTTTGGTGTTTGTAAACAAAGTGATTTGTCTCTTCCAAGCTGGAAAATTGTTTCACAAAGCAGCTTGTTACCTGATAATAAGATCATAGTATTCCGATGGTGTTTTGGATATTTTGTTAAAAATGTGGATTTGTTATGTGATGTCAATAGTAATCTAAAATTACCATTATATGGCCATGGTAATAGGTTAAAGACAGAATGTTTGTAATAACTAACTGTTAATTACCGCTGTTTTAAAGACATATTATCGTCCGGTTTGCTTGGCTTATAAACCGTACTTTTTCAGCCAACGAACAATATTTTTCTCTCACAACAAATCAGCCAATAGTACTTTCAGCCATGGCTTATCAGCCAAACGAACAGGGCATATATTGATCTTTGGAGTGGTAGTAGGCTAGTAGCTCACCCGTGATTTTTATTTTGAACTGCATACTTAAATTATGTAAATTTTGTGTTTCCGTATTCTTTATTTATGATTGCTTTGATGATGTTATAAGTAAAATCATGTTTGCTTATCTCATTATAGCTTAAACAGCATGTTGCCAAGATCAAAGTAGACTATAGTGTCAAGAATTGCTAAACCTCAACCGGTTGATTTAGCCCCTCCCAACAACCGATTTTTGGGCCATCCGATCTTGCACAGACAGCCAGCAGGGGGCGCGGCCGACGAGCAGGCGAGGCAGCAGGCGTGGCCAGCCTCGGAGCTCGCGGCCCCGGCGGCCAGCGGCCGGCGACGAGGAGGGCCAGCTGCTTGGGGGAGAGCTGCACCGCACCACCCCGTCATCGTGGCCACCGCTTGGGGGAGAATCAAGCCGCTCCGGGGACCAGGCGCCGCGGCCGCCGTTCTGGGACCGGACGAGACACGATAGACGAGAGGGAGAGATGAGTATCATGTTTACATCAGGGTGGGCGTTCGGTTCTTGGTTCGGTTTTGGTTCAGTTCCGTCGGTTATTGATGAAATTCGGTTCCTAGAAAACGGGAACCGATCGGTTCAAAAAATATTTAGGAATCGAGCATTTCGGTTCTCGGTTATTTCGGTTCGGTTTCGGTTCTAACCGAACTAACCGAATTTTTTAAAAGACCTCAAGACAACAATAAATATCCGTGTTCTAAGGTATATTTATGCAACACTATATTCATTTTTAATAATAACAATGTATAAGAAAACAATAGCAATATAGTAACACAAATATATAGCGGTTCAAATATAAAACACTACACATAAACCAAACATAATCCTACAAAATATAAGTAAGTGAAGTATAATTCATGTAATTCAGTTCTTTCAGTTAATTCGGTTAACCGAGAGTAGGAACCGAATTTTCTTCGGTTATTTTGGTTTCTCAATATCAGGAACCGAATAAGAAACCGGATTTTTCGGTTTCGGTTCTTTCGGTTTCGATTCCGGTTCTTTCGGTTCGGTTCTCGGTTCTCGATTAAATTTGCCCAGGGCTATGTTTACACGGTTTGGGGCTTTTGGGCTGGCTGGCCGGCCATTTTCTGGGCCCATCAGTGTCTTAGCTGCAGCTAAATGAAGCCCACTGCAATTTAGGAAAAATTGTTTTGGTATTTGTGAATAATTTTTGAACAATTTGAAATATATTTGTCTGGTATCTGCAATCCATAAAATAATTTATAATTTTTTCTGAAAATTTTGGTATATATTTATTTGAGATATGCGACCCATAGAAGTATAAGTTGTGTTATCCTTAAATTACAGCACTCTGTCCAACAAATTACACAGAAGAAATCATTATGAATATAGTAATAAGACAGCGTAAATATAGCTAAAAGACAGTGTAATGAAGAAATCATTGTGAATATAGTAATACGACAATGTAAATATAGCTAAAAGACAGTGTTAGTGCATGGG
Source organism: Miscanthus floridulus (assembly GCF_019320115.1). NCBI lineage: Eukaryota > Viridiplantae > Streptophyta > Magnoliopsida > Poales > Poaceae > Miscanthus > Miscanthus floridulus. Next base: position 24,995,442 of record NC_089584.1, read on the forward strand.
TAAAATTCAGTTGTTAGGAGTGGCCAAAACGACTGACTGTCACCTAGATAGATTGGTGGCTTAATATAATATTTTTTTTTCATGATCTTCGTGTTGAAAAATTTTCAACCAACGCCCGAACCAAAAACCTTTTACTTCTGCGTGGGAAACTCCCCTCAGCTTTTCGTCAAATCAAAGAAAAAAAATGTCACAGTACTGCGTAGCATCTGCTGGCATAAAGCAAACGAATTCCATTCCCGTTAAAGCATGCCCTGAACTGCACATCTTTGCTTTCTTCTACACAGAGGTGAAAATCCGGTGAGAAAAAAAAAAGGATACAACTTCAGCGGAGGAATGTTCTTTATTCGCCAACGCTGACATATATTCCAAGCGTTGGCAGCAGGTTAACCGCACAGTGAGAGGACCTCAAAAGCAAGGAACACACACGTAGCCCTTCTTGTCGTGATCAACGAGCAAGCGCCAGCGGACGCAGGAGACTGAAAGAGGACGCAGAATCAGATGCCGGAATTGCATCGCGATGCCTTGATGAAGTGTGTGTTGCGAGGATGAATTGTGTGTTGCGTATGCTTTTTCTCCCAGTGAATCCTTCCCTAACTATAAATGCAGAGCGCGCGGCACTGCATTTTGCAACGCAGCCAAGATCACCGCGCTCTCTCGAACGTCTCCTGAGTCCTGACCAAAGCGGATCGTCCAGCACCACCGGGGCACCGGGCTTCAGGCAGCATGGCTGACGACGACCAGCAGCCGCCGGCGCAGCGGTACTGGTTCCCGTACTGGACCGCGCCGCCGCCCGCGCCTGCCCCTGCTCCACGGCCGGCCGTCCGCCCGCAGCTGTCGAGGCGGGAATCTCGCCCGGCACCGCAGCAGCCATCGCCGCCTCCTGCAACAGCAACAGCGTCGCCGTCGCACCCGCAACAGGCGGCGACGCCGGGGTCCAGAGGCGCTGGCAGTGGTGGCCCCGCTCCACCGGCGCCCCAGCCGCAGCCGACGCGGCTGTCCAGCAGGCCGTCCCCGTCGCCTTCCCGCGCTCCGCCACTCTCGCCCTTTCGAGAGCCCAATGCTCCAGTGCCGGAGCCGGCACCGGTACCGGTTGCCAGAGAGAACAAGCCACCTTCTCCTATTCGTCCTAATCCTATTGCGCATGATGTTCCAAAGCAAAAAGACATCACCGTTCCGCAAGAGAAAATCATCCAAGAACCGCTTGTAGCATCCAAGACACAAACCAAGGCCCCAGAGAAAGAAAAAGCCAAGGAGAAGAAAAAGGATAAAGAGAAGGAGAAGGAGCAGGTGAAGGAGAAAGATAAGAAGGACAAGGATCACAAAGAGAAGAAGGAGAAGGATAAAGAGAAGGAAGGCAGCCAGCTGCACAAGGAGCTCAAGGCGGGCGTCGCCGACATGGTGCAGAAGCTCAGCTCTTCGGCGCCGTCGACTGGCGGCGGCCACGAGCGCGCTGGCTCGGCGGCGGCGGGAACGACCATCATCACGCTGGCCGGCGAGAACAAGGGCGCGTCCATGAAGGTAGCCAGCAGCGCCTTGGCCGACGGCAAGGGGGACGCGGCGGGCGGCAAGGAGCGCCGCGGCCACAAGCTCGACGGCAGCGGGAAGGAGCAGGCTGGGGGCGGCAAAGGGCTGACGGCGTTCGTCAACAGCAACGTGCAGGTAACCAACAACTCGCTGCTGCTGCAGAGCTCCTGCAACGGCGGCGACCCGGGGGTGAACCTCAAGCTGTCCACCAAGGCCAAGAAGAAGGACGGCTAGGAAGCCGGGGGCAAGAGTGGCTCTGCTGCTGCGCCCAAAAAATGATCAGGCTTCTCATCCATGGCTGGCGCGCGCATGGCCATCGAGCAGTGACGAACAATTATTAGTTAAGCATCCATCAAAACAGAGAGTTGGACCTGGTTAGCATCGATAATTTTATCTGTTATATGTATAATCAATTAATCATGGATGTGAGTTCGCAAAAATCGTGCTGAATGATGCCTATAAAACTTAACAGGACCTGGTTAGCATCGATAATTTTATCTGTTATATGTATAATCAATTAATCATGGATGTGAGTTCGCAAAAATTCGTGCTGAATGATGCCTGTAAAACTTAACAAGATTCCAAAATGAGCGAATCAAGCAACCGAATCTCTGTGCACATGGTCTGATCTCTTTAAGGAATCTCCAAATGTTACTTGTCAGGAAAAATTGGAACCCACGAACAATAACCGTATTGTTTTTTTCTTTGAAATTATCAGTGATAGAGATTGAGAAAAAACACCTCACACCATTTCGGGTTGGATGACTTGCATATATGTAGCCTGAATGGCCTGTATAATAATTGTATTTTTTTTCTTGAAATTATTAGTGATAAAGATTGGGAAAAAAACACCTCACACCCTTTAGAGTTGGGTAACTTGCATATATGTAGCTTGAGTGTCATGTGTTACATACACATGTACAAATACATTGATTATAACGCTTTGGGAATTTCTATGATTTTTCGGATATTATTCCACTTTTGTAGAGCTAAATACGTTTTTTGAAGTGTCTAGAGATATTTTCATGAGCTATAATAATTGTATTTTAAGGATTTTTTTGAAATTTTTTTGAAAGTTTAGAGATATTTTTCTGTGTTTTAAAAACACTATCAAGTATTTACCGTTTTTAACTTAAAGGAAAGATAAAACCATCTTCAAAACCACACTGAGGTAATTTGAAAGGTTTTGAAAGTTCAAAGATAAAGTGTCTGGTTTTGAAGTTTGAGAAAAAAAAAACTCATTCAGGGAGGTAGAACGTATTTTTTTGGCATACCTAAATACAGGCCCAATGCAAATGTTAACATTTGTTGGGTTCAATTAAGTGTAATCCTTGGGCTCTCTGAGCTGACTAATGGGCCGGTTCGGCGCGCCAAAGTCTAGTCCAGAGTTTCCTAAATCCTGATCAGCAGCAGCCGAACTGAGGAAAGGAGGCGGCCTGCCGAATTCTCCTCGTCCTAAAACCCTAACCCCAACTCCCACACTCGTCTTGCCGGCGGCGGGGGCGATGAGGGCTATAACCGGCGGCGTCGTCTCCTCCGAGCCCTGTTCCCTCGACAAGGCTGCCCGCACCCTCCTCTGGTTCTCCAAGTCTGCCGCTTCCCACCGACCCTCCTCCGACTGCGATACCTACCTCCGCACCGTGACCGACGCCACAGTACAGCTCATCTACTTCCGCGAAGAACTCGACGGCAGGCACCAGCAGGGTGCCGCCAACTTCGATGCCCACGACTATGAGGATCCGGTGGAGGGCGAAAGAAGGCACCAAGACCAGGAGAGCGAAGGGGACATGGCGGTTGCCGCTTATGGTTCCCACCGCGATTCTGCCGCGGGGGCGGACCTAGATCTTGCCTCCTGTAAGAAGAAGGGCAAGAAGAAGAATGAGAATCCCCCGGAGGATAGAGCGGTTGCCCGTGCTGACTCGCACATCCCCCCGTCACCAGAAATTGCCACTGAGAAGAGGAGGAAGAAGAAGCATCCGAATAAGGAAATCATCGTCGATGTGAAGCAGGAGCCTAGTTTCGTGGTGGAAGAAGAGCTGGTGAGTGAAAAGAAGAAGAGCAAGAAGAAAAAGGAGAAGGATCATGTGAAACTGGAAGAGGATGTGAATGAGGTGGAAGAGAAAATAGTCAATGACAGTGCAGCAGAACAGAGAGTTGCCAGAACAGAGAGGGAAAGGAAGAAAAAGAAGCATGGACAAGAGGAAGGCCGCACTGAGGTTGTGAAGGAGGAGAAGACGATCGCTGATGGTGATCTAGACATAGAGAAGAAGAAGAAAAAGAAGAGGGGTAGAGGTGATGTTTATGATAATGCTCTAGAGCAGGTAGAACATACAAAGAAGAAGCAAAAGAAGCATTCTGGAGATTAGTTAGGAGAATACTTACTCATTGGAGATGTACTACTCATTGGAGATGTATGGGAATTTGTGGCCGGTGAGGTTGTTCCTACTGTTGTATTTTGGGCTTCAATTTGATTAAGGTTGGGCTCTTTTGGCTAGTATGCTAGACTCCACAGTTTTGTTCTGTATAACATCCAATTTATATGCCATGGCCATGAGGCTCAAGCAATGATATTACCATTTGAATTGTTACTTGAAATGCTCTGGATTTCATGTTATACCCTGTTATTAGAATTGCCAATTATACCTAAGAGAAAAAAGGACATAACAAATTATACATACGAAATTTAACATTTTATTGATAATGTGCACACTGAAACAGTTCATTATGTTTTCATTGACTGTTTAACTTTGAAACAGTTCTGCGTGTTTTAATTGATTGTTGATCTCATATTTGGAAGTTGGTCAATTATGCTTTGTCCAGTTTGACTAGCGATTTGAACTGAAAGGCTCATAATAGGGGTTATTGTTTTGCAGCATTAACTTGCTGTAAATTTGATCTCTTGTCCATTAGGCAACTTATGTTATCTATAAAATTCCTGAAATTTCTAGTTGAAGCCTAAAGCCAATTTTGATCGATTGCTGCCTTGGCATATTGATTAATATGGTTACATCTGTTTTGTTCCCCCTCAAGGATTGGCAGATCTGTGTATTCATGTCTCCATGACGATTTGATTCACAGAATATAGAATATGTGAGTTTTCTTGTGTGTTTTTTTTTTCCTTTGCACCAATCATGTGCTGACAATCTCAAGTGATAGTTCAGTATGAACGTATGCTATTTAGACTAAATACTAAAATAATTTCACCTGTCATTCAACTTTGAATTTTCTTATCTTGTAATGGCGTTTGTTTGTTGTAACTGATATAACGTGACTCTTGCTTGCATTCTTAACCATGGTAACTCACGGACATTTTAATGTTTAGTAGAATTGTACTTTTGGCTTCTGTTCTGATTGCTGAAACCTTCATCTGTCAATTTGAAATTGATAGCATCTGCAAGTTTGCATTACACCATTTGGTCTCATCTAGGTCAAACTAGAATGGTTATGGTTATGCAGGAGCATTCATGAAGCGCTAGAAACTAAGCGGGTGGCCAGGAGCCACCTAGTGCCTAGCAATGTTATCAAATCGTCTAACTGATCCTAGTCGCCATGGCACCAATCAGCCTGACTAAAATCTTGACTAATCACGATTAATCGTGACTAATTGTAGTGCATAGCTGATCGCCATGGCACCGATCAGCCCGACTAATCGTGATTAGTCAGACGACTTGATAACATTGGTGCCTAGGCCTTTGTACATTTAGTAACTTATTAATGAACAAAAAATAGAGAAAAATATGTAAAAAAATGAGAGATCAATGGACGAAATTGGGAATAGTGCCTAGTTGGAATGCCTAGCACTAAGCAAGGTGGTGATGCTCTGCCTAGTGCAGTAGTGCCTGCCCCAAACAAACAAACAGACATATATAGAATTAGCTTGATTGAGCAAAATTCATAGGCAGTTTTGACTCGCTCTGTAATTGTTCTGATAGGCACTTAGGAATCTCTGTGAAATTGCAGCAGACAGACTTACAGAGTTTGACATAACTGATCCCTTGCAAAGACACTTTGGAGTTTTCTGTTTACACAGTTTTCCTTTATTTACCTGAATGGTATAGTTTATACTGTTACTTTTGTTTCGAGTTATAGTGATCCCTGAGGTTGCTCAGGGTACAAAAGTATCTTTGCAGACAAAAAAACAGTGAAGAAGAGTCAGTGACTTTTTCAATGAATTCCTTCTGTGTTAATGTCTTATTCTGTTGTGTGGTATTTGGAATGAAGATGGGAAGAACTAAATGTTAGGTGGAGGGTGGTTGAAACTTGTTAATCATTTATTTAAGAAGGTTTCTTTTGGAGTAAGAGCTACAAAACTCTATTTCCTCTCTTAACCTGAGACCACAACCAAGGAGTCCCTGCATGCAGCTTGCAACTGTGGGCAACTAGTCGAATTTGGAGCTGAAACACGTCTCCATAGGAGAACCAGGAGATGGAGAAGAGCAGGATCCTCATCATTGGTGGCACAGGCCACATTGGCAAGCATATTGTTACTGCAAGCGTCCGGCTTGGCCACCCAACTGCTGTCCTCACCAGGGATTCTGCACCATCTGACCCAGCTAAGGCGCAGCTCATCAAGAGCTTTGCCGATTCCGGTGCTGCTCTCATCAAGGTACCAGTAATCATCTCTATCCGCTATGTGCTACTTTGCACCATTTTTTCTTTCCCTGTTTGCTAAATAATACTATGATAGTGATTTTGACATCTAAAAATAATACTAAAATTTTATTGAGCTCTGTTGATGTGCTTAGTAATTCTTATTTGTAGTTAACTACTTGTAGAATAACTTATGAGCTGGGATGTGATGTGCTTTCGCAATATGAACGTTCAAGTATATTGCCAGAACTACTTCAATAGAGCAGATGCATTTTATGCGTTGTTGGACCTGTTCATAGTGGCTCAAGTCACTCTGAAAGTACAGGCTCGCTTGAGGTTTTTCATCTTTCCTCTATGTGTATGCCAGGGAGATGTATTAGACCATGGAAGCCTGGTTAAGGCTGTTAAGTCTGTCGATATAGTCATCTCAGCAGTGGGCCCCCGCCAAGTCGGCGAGCAAACGAGGATCATTGCTGCGATCAAGGAGGCAGGCAATGTCAAGGTCAGTATTAAGCTTTTATTACTGGATTGTTCGCCTCCAAATCTGTACCCTTTTGATGTCTGCAAATCACTGAAGAATCTGTTTTACAGAGGTTTGTGCCATCTGAGTTTGGCTCCGACGTGGACCGCCTGCACACTGTGGATCCGGCGGCGTCACTGTATGCTGTGAAAGCCAACCTCCGGCGTCTGATTGAGGCGGAGGGGATACCTCACACCTACATCAGCTGCAATTGCTTTGCAGAGACCTACCTTCCAAGCATTGGTGATGTCACGGCCATTGGTGCTGGTCCTCCAGCCACCAAGATCACTGTCCTAGGAGACGGCAGTGCCAAAGGTAACTAAGGGCCATCAGGGCATGTGCCCATCCGACCTACTCCTATTTCATATTACTGCCTGGATCCTTGACGGTCACATGATGATGCAGCTGTGTTCGTGGTGGAAAATGACATTGCTGCCTACACGATGAAGGCAGTCGAGGATCCAAGGACCCTGAACAAGATCCTGTACATGAGGCCTCCTGCGAACGTGGTGTCCCACAACGAGCTCATCTCGATGTGGGAGAAGAAGACCAGCAGGACCTTGCAGAAGGAGCACGTCCCAGAGGAGGACATTCTGAAGTGGATCAAAGGTACTGGTTATCATCGTTGGCGTATTTCGTACGCGCATCTTCTCATCTCTAGTACACCTGCTGCCTCCCATACGCATATCGTTCTGGAGCCTTGTTAAGTTTGGATGGATGCCTGAATGCAGAAGTGGCGTTCCCTCTGAACATACTGCTGTCCCTGGGGCTCTCCACCTTCGTCAGGGGCGAGCAGGCCAACTTCGACATCAACCCGGCTGTTGGCGTGGAGGCCACCCAGCTTTACCCTGACGTCGCCTACACCACCGTCGATGAGTACCTCAACCGCCTTATTTAATTTAATATAGGTAGGAGACTTTGGATGCAAGTGACCGGTCACTGTCTCACCGGCTGCTCTGTGTTTGGAAATGATAAGCCAGCGTCTTGCTGGCCGTACTGCTATTTTGTTATTGGGGCCTGTTTGGTAGCCCTGGGCAAGTTGCTTGGACATTTAAGCTGCCTGTGACATGCCAGTTATAGTTGGTAAAATTGCCTGGTCAGGCATGCTCTGGTTTCATAGTGTTGTTTGGTTGAAGCCCTGAAATTGTGCCTGTGTGAAGAGAAGGAGCAGGCAGTGTCTGGTTCAGCAAGTGCCTGTGTTTGAATCAACATTGAGCTTGTCGCATCTTTCTTGATCCTGTAAAGAATCGGCCGTTGCTGTAGCAGATCAAAGGGCAAGTTTCAGCATTTTTTTTTACCTCTGACCAAAAGGACAGTAAAAAAAGTGGAAATCAAAGGCGCTTGCCGTTAGGAAAAAAAATTGGATCGACTTTACAGAGAGACAAGTACACACAGCATAGGGAAAATGGCAGATTTTGCCGAGATGGAAACAAAGAACAAAGATATAAATAAAAACATGAACGCAAAATCCATGGGATTGCAGTCACAGCAGGAAGATATAAATAAAAACATGAACGCAAAAATAAAAACATGAGCTCTCTTGCCATTTGATCTCACGAGTGACGTCACTTGGCCGTTTGATCTCACGAGTGACGACTATTCGACGAAGTGACGATGATTTGACAAAGTAACGACGATTTGACCAAGTGACGCGTATATATACGCTCAGTTACACGGCATCAGCATGCAGCTCTCACATCGAGCAAGCATTGCAACGGCTGGGTTATCAGTCCAAGCAATCGGTAGATCCATATATGGCGTCCGCAGGGAAGAGCAGGATCCTGGTGGTCGGCGGAACGGGGTACCTGGGCAGGCACGTCGTGGCGGCGAGCGCGCGGCTGGGACACCCCACCTTGGCGCTCGTCAGGGACACGGCCCCCTCCGACCCCGCCAAGGCGACGCTGCTCAAGAGCTTCCAGGACGCCGGCGTGACGCTCCTCGAGGGCGACCTGGACGACCAGGCTAGCCTGGTGAGCGCCGTCAAGGCTGCGGACGTGGTTATCTCCACGGTCGGGGCGCCGCAGATCGCCGACCAGACAAGGCTCGTCGCCGCCATCAAGGAGGCCGGCAACGTCAAGGTACCTGAACATGCATGCCCCGGGTCTGCATACATGCCCAGGGCGATCAACTAGCTAGTTTGTTGTTTGTCTGATCTGATCGATGCATGTTGCATGGCCATCAATACACATACACGCACGCAGAGGTTCATCCCGTCGGAGTTCGGCCTGGACGCGGACCGCTCGGACGCCGTGGAGCCGGCGAGGTCCATGTTCATCACGAACAAGGCGGCCATCCGCCGCGCCGTCGAGGCCGCGGGCGTCCCCTACACGTACGTGCTGGTCGGCTACTTCTTCGGCTACGGGCTGCCCAGCATCGGCCAGGTCGTCGTCGCCCAGGCACCCCCCGCCGACAAGGCCCTCGTCCTCGGCGACGGCGACACCAAGGTGGTGTTCGTCGACGAGGCGGACATCGCGACCTACACGGTGCTGGCCGCCGACGACCCGCGCGCCGAGAACAAGACGCTGCGCATCGGGCCGCCGACCAACACGCTGTCGCACAACCAGCTGCTGGCGCTGTGGGAGACGAAGACCGGCAAGACGTTCCAGCGAGTGCATCTCCCCGAGGACGCCGTCCTCAGGCGGATCCAAGGTAGCCTAGCTAGCAAGCGCTTTCCAAAAACATTGCTTCGTTCGATCGGGCTCTGAATTAGTATGATGATGATGGACTGATCTGATCCGATTTCCGATCCGCAGAGGCCTCAGTTCCGGTTCCGCTGGACATCATTTATTTGTCGCTCGGGCACGCCACGCACATCAAGGGGGAACACACCAAGTTCGAGATGGACCCATCGTCAGAGGTGGACGCTAACGAGTTGTACCCGGACGTGAAGTACACCACCGTCGACGACTACCTCAACAGGTTGCTCTGAATGCATGTAAACCGTGCGGACTTTAGAGATGTATATGGAGTGCACAAAGATCATGCGTCAGCATGTTCCGGTGACGCTTTCCTTGGATGTGGTGAGCGTGTGTGTGATCGTGGGTGATGATGCCAGCAAAGCTACTTTTAACTACTTTCCCATGTTTGGGACTGCGGCAGCTTGTCTGAACATCTCCAGCATATTATTTATCTTCCCCTAATACAAAAACTACCATACAAGGTGTTTATTCATAGGAACAATGGCCTTCCAGTCCAGTTTATTCATAGGAAAAGAAAATACCGGAGGTGACTGATAAATGGATTTAGCGTAAAGTTTATCGGTCAAAGTGAAAATAAATAAAACGTTCAATTTCTCTAGAAAATTGCATAAATGGTCTAGGCATTTAATATCAAGAACTAGCACATAAAAATATTGATACAAGAGAATACCACACTTTCATATAGGTGGACTAAAAATTGGAATTTCAGTGATAAATGTATTACCGAAGCTCAGCGATAAACATGATTTTCAGTTTTCTCAGAATTTTATCGATAAATTTTTTCCTTGAATCCACTCTACGTGCCGGTTAGGCTTCAGTCAAAGCACACAAGACGCCGGCATGATTTTGGATAAGTTCGTTGTTCCACTTCCACATTTGCACTGGCTAGAAAGATGCCAAGGGTGTGTTTGGTTACCTAGCTCCCACCATCCATGCATGAGCTCAACCGTATACGCTTCAAAAGAAGGTTGTTTGGATCCCTGTTTCCACTTTCGAGCCCTGCTTGGCTCATGCACTATGGGCGTGATTGGTTGCCCCGCTCATGTCATTCGAAGGCCCATCCGGTATTACTCGGTGCATTGCGGCCGTGTTTGATTCTCCTGCTCGCACCTTTCGCCTGCATCCTTTCGTTCATCTGCCCTCCTCTATCCTGCACGTCTCCGTCTTCTCAATTTTCACTTCTCTCTCCATACAGGACGGCTTGATTCACGCATGGTGCAGGGGCTCATGTGTCAGACATCCAAAACTTTGATGCATGCATGCAACCAAACATGACCTCATCTTGTACCGAACCAACAACAAAGACAACCAAACACGACCACTTGCACGAGCTCAACACGGCTTCTTTGGTCCTGCACAGCCTAGCCATCCTGGCTCGAGGCTTGCTCTGCAACCAATCACGCCCTATATGGTGGGATCCTGGCTCTGGGAGCTGCCCAAATTGAGCTTCACTGGTCAGCCAAGGCCCGGTGGATGCGGGGATGGGGTGTAGGGTCCACACGTCAGTCTCACAGGTGATACAAGTTGCATCTACTTATGCAGTTAAGCAAACAACTTTCTAGTTTTTTTTTTGGCATCTCATGCAACCTGACCAAACACCATCTTTCTCTGAAATATGGTTTCACCTACCCTGCATCCTCTTACTCGAATATATGATGCAAACTCTATTTGGCAACCAAATACACCCCAAGTGTTCACTGTGGACCTTGAGGCAGGGCACTATGGCGCCCAGGTGCACAGTCAATTAAACGACAAGTGGATATATATTCCAATCAGAACAGATAATTAAGGCACCAATTATATAAAAAAGGGACGTGCTAAATTTCATATGTCCTGAATTTTAGCTTCCTTTCAGGCAACGATTATTGCATATATTGTTATATTAAAATTACAGTTTTAGTTTCTTACAACTTCTATAAACGTAATATGCAATTTCCGATTATGATAATTAATAAAACACATTAGATAAAACTATAAACCAGACAAAATCTTATCTATTGGCACAAAGACAATTAACAATTATTTTCTATAACTAGACAAGACAAAATTTTGGTATATTTGACATAAAAACAATTAACAAATCATAAACTTTGCAACAGACAATCCCTAACCCATGCACCGAGACGGATCAGCGTCCTCGCTGCCGCACATTTAAGCGAGCAATTTACAATTCACTGCTACGTATTGGCAGTGGCAGCTCTTGGAGTGGAACACGTGAGACGTGACTGACTGTGTGGGGCGTGTAGCCTCGCTTGCTGGGAAGCCGAATGTGGCGCATGGTGCATGCACGGAACTGTCGCCTGAATCTCAGTCAGTTTTCAGGCATCTGAAGCGCAGGAAAAGTGAAAAAAAAAACAGAAAGTGAAGGCGCTCGTCATTTGGTCCCACGACTACGTGTAACTTGTGACGCCGGGCAATCATTGCCAAGGGAAGGGACCAGCAGCCTCGGTCGGTCAGTCCCTGCCCTATCTCCTTCACCCTCCACCGCTCGATGGGATGGGCCACGTCCCGGGCCTGCCGTCAGCCAGTCCAGCTTAGGAGTCATCCAGGATGGCGTCGGAGAAGAGCAAGATCCTGGTGGTCAGCGCCACAGGACACCTGGGAAGGCACGCTGTGGCGGCGAGCGCACGGCAGGGCCACCTCACCTTCGCGCAGGTCAGGGACACCGCCCCCTCCGACCTTGCCAAGCGGCGCTTCTCAAGAGCTTCCAGGACGCCGGCGTCACGCTCGTCAAGGGCGACCTGCACGACCAGGCTAGCCTGCTCAGCGCCGTCAAGGCTGCGGACGTGGTCATCTCCACGGTCGGGGCGCCGCAGATCGCTGACCAGACAAGGCTCATCGACGCCATCAAGGAGGCCGGCAACGTCAAGGTACAACACTGTAGTTTCCCCCCAAAATTCCAGACAGAATTTCGCGAATTCAACGTTTTCGTTGGTGATAATAAGAAAACTCAGCCACTATCTAGCTAGATCATAGTTTGTCTCTTTGTCTGACCAACGGCTGCGCCATGCACGGCTATAGAGGTTCATCACGTCGGAGTTCGGACTTGACGCGGACCGCTCGGACGCCGAGGAGCCGACCAGGTCCATGTTCATCACGACCAAGGCGGCGATCCGCCGCGCCGTCGAGGCTGCGGGCGTCGCCTACACGTACTTGTGGACGGGCTACTCTTCGGCTACGGGCTGCCCGGCATCGGGCAGGTGCTGGCCCAAGCACCACCCGTCGACAAGGCCGTCATCCTCGGCGACGGAGACACCGAAGTGTCGTTCGTCGACGAGGGGGACATCGGAACCTACACGGTGCTGGCGGCCGACGACCCGCGCGCCGAGAACAAGACGCTGTACGTCAAGCCGCCGGCCAACACGCTGTCGCACAACGAGCTACTGGCGCTCTGGGAGAAGAAGACCGGCAAGACGTTCGAGCGGGTGTATCTCGCCGAGGACGCCGTCCTCAAGCAGATCTAAGGTCAGACACTCGGACTCTGACACCTTTGCTTGCTTGCTGACACCCTCCGTCCAGAAATGGTAGTAGTACCAATGAAAAAGTCATATAAATTAGATTTTGACCCTTGGTTTCTCTTATAATATGTAGTCCATTGCTAAATTAATATCATCTGAGAGGCACCTGGAATGCAAATCTAGTGATATATGTTTCATGTTCTAAACTTGCATATAGTTTTACTAAAATTTTAACTTTTCATATATACAGTTAAATATGCCTATCATTTCTGATTAAGTACATTTTCATACTTTAAATTGGATTTTTAACATTAAACTGTGAAACTGAATAACAGTTACCCTTTAACTCTCAAAACCAAACAAATTTAGTCTTATGGTTGGTTTCAAAGGTGGTTCTCTATTTTCTAAGAATCATAAAATTGTTGGTTTATCTCTAAAAATTCATAATTAGTTTATTTTAAATCATAAAAATATGAAACTAGGACAAGTTTTATAAAAAAAATGTTAGTTATTATTGTTGCTTTTCTAGAGTTATTTGGATCTTATTTGTTTTAAATAAATAATGAACATGGATATAAGCAAGAGGAACAAAAATAAATCAATTCCAAACAACTGTATATATGGATAAACATGTAGATAAATTTAAAATTTTTCTGATTTAAAATAAATTGTTTAAGATTTTGTATAGCAAATCAGATTTTTATCATTTTAGAAAAATAAATACCACCTTTCAAACCTAGCAAGAAGACCAAATTTATCCTGTTTTGATAGTTGGAGGGGATCCATTTCAATATTTCTTAGTTGAACATTGAAAATTAGACTATTGTGCAAGTTGAAAGGTTGAAGAATATACTTTACCCTAATAAATTGTATTCTCTTTATTTTAAACCAGTAAATTGTTTTAGTTATATACTAAGTCAATTTTTCTAACTTTAACTAAGCTCGTAGAAAATAAAATAAATTTTATATTGTTCAAATATATACACTATCATAATACATTTAATGAATTACTACGTTTTATGTTGTAACCGAACGTCTTGCGGGTCTTCTTGGCCAAATAACCCAACAACAACAGTCATTTATTGTTCCTGATGAATGAATGCGGTGGGAAGTGCCACCCCCCCCCCCCCCCCCCCCCCCCCCCCCCCGCGTCTGTGTCAAAAATGCGTATATGTTTGTGTGTGTTTTAATTAACTTTATCAAACCTAGAGAAAGTTATTTGACTTAGAATGAAATTAAAATGATTTATAATTCGGAACAGGGAGTATTTTAATTAACTTATGGACTTTGCCATCAATAGCTTTTAAATAATCAGTCTGTAAACATAAAAATCATACGTGTAAATCTACTTTGAAAATTATATTTCATACATTTTACAAGACAATTAAATCTATATATTCTAATTAGAATATGTCAATGACGTCTATATATGTCCTATTGATAAATCCTCAAACATCTATCTAAATAGGTGGACACCAATCACACTCATCTATGGCCCAACGGTTTTCTACAAAAACACTTGTTCTAACTGTGAACTGAACTGTGATATGATAATTGATAACCATGGGGTTAACAATTCTGCATAACTTCCAATCCCGCTGGACATCCTACTGTCAATTGGGCATGCGGTGTACATCAAGGGGGAACATAAGTTCAAGATCGACTCATCGTCGGCGGCGGACGCCTGCGAGCTGTACCCGGACGTGAAGTACTCCGCTGTCGACGATTTACCTCAACAGGCTGCTCTGAACGTGACCCGCAGAGTCTCCATCGAGTGCGCACCAATTACCAATTGGGAAGACATCTGGTGGATCTTCTAAAGAGATGACGTTTTTGAAACCCAAGCTCATCACTTTCTGCTTTGCAAACAAAGATCCTCACCGCAACCGCAAGAAACCTTGGAGGGGGACGATAGCTCAGGGGACTCAGGGTGTACACTAAGCTCCATTCATTTGCTTATTCAAATTTCGGGTAACATAACCGTGGCCGGCTGCACGTATGTACTTAGTCCAGCTATGGCCAAACAAAATATCCATTTGGATTTCATTGTCACACTGGCCAAGCACACAGTGTTAACAAAATGTGGCTCCTGCTGCGGACCTCTTTATTGAATACCCACAAACTAGGATAACGGTAATAATTAGACCCGCAGTTCGGACAAACGGACCAATCGACTCGCGCCGCTTGCCTGCATCAAAAAAGAAAAGAAAAGAAATCATCGACGCTCTCTCTCTCTCTCTCCCGACATAGCCCAAAGCGCGGCCACCTCCGCGCGCTGCGCACTGCCGGCCCAACGGTGCCCCAGCCATGCGGCGCAACCCCCCGGCGGGGTGGCCGCTTGCCCGCATCGCGTGCCGCGCACCTCTGCCCCACTCTGCCTCGCTGCTCCTTCCACCAGATCCACTGCACGCGCGAGAGATTCGATGGTGGTGGGGATTGCGGCACCTGGCTGCAGGGGGCTGTGTGTCGAGCCCACAATACCAGCGGCCACGAAGGGGTCCCCGTCGACCTCCTAGTAGGTGGAGTCCATCTGGTCGATGCTGGCGACAGCACGGCTGCCTCTGGTAAACTCCACACGCCGGTGAGCCTCCATTTCTCAAGTAGTAAGGAGATGTTGCGATGTGTTGAAAATGCATTTTGCAAGCGCATGTTTCAAGTGTTTCGGATGTTTCGCAATTGTTTCAGATGAATGTCGCAAAAGTAGATCAGAATGTTACATTTGTTGTATTGGTTGTACATGTATGTTGTAAATGTATGTTCCTTTTGTTTCATCTGTGTTTTTGGATGTATTGTTGCAAGTGTGTTTATCTGGATGTTGCATACGTTTCACACAAATGCTGTAAGTGTTTTATCTGGATATTGCGTATGTTTGAAATGGTTTAAAAGTGTTTTTAATGTGTATTCGTAAGTGTTTCATTTGTCTTTAGACATATGTTGCAAGTATTGTATCTGGATGTTTCAAAAGTATATTGGATGTTGTACATGTTGCAATGCGCGTGAGAAACGGATGGGACGCTGGCGGTCTAGCGGCGCGGGCCCCGCATGGGCACATGAAACCTAGGCGCAGGCAGGGGGTGTGCTAGGTTTTTTTTACAGGCATGGGCATGAATTGACGGTGCGAGCGCGGGAAACTACAGGACGGACCTAGTACCGGACGTCCGGGCGCTAGTATCTCGTAATATCACACGCCAACTGAAGTTAGCGTGAACTAACTCAATGTTAAAAAAAATGTAGCGAGGCTCGACGCATTCATTGTTCTGATCAAGACTTGGCGGTCGTCCAACAGGTGATGATGTGCAGGATTGGAGAATTCCCGTGCAAGTAGTTGGACGTTCCATTGTCCATTTACAAGCTAAGACGTAGCGACGAACAGTTCCTTATTGATGACGTGGCCAGAAGGATCCCGGCATGGAAAGGGAACCTATCTATCGGGGAGAACGACGCTTGTCAGATCGACGTTGCCTACAATCTCGGTACACTATCTATCGTGGTTTGCCTTTCGGCTTGGGCTATAGAAGCTATTGACAAGAGGCGACGGGCGTTCATCTGGTCCGGATCGGATTCGGTGGAAAGGCGGTCAGCGACGGGTTGCCTGGGAAGTCGTCTGCAGCTGCAGGTCTGAGGAGCTCGGTGGACTTGGCGTGCTCGATCTTCGGAGACCAGGTGTTGCCTTCAGAGTGCGTTGGGAATGGCTCCGGCGTACTGACTCGCGTAGAACGTGGTGTGACCTGCCGTCCTCCACGGAAAAACTGTAAAGGCTATTTTCCATGGGGTGGTGGGAGCCTGACCTTGTTCTGGACTGATAGATGGTTGCATGGAAGGTCCATTCAGACCTTGTTTAAATTGAGGGTGTAAAATTTTGGGATGTTGGTGTCATATAAGGGTATCACGTGTGTTCAGATATTAATAAAAAAATAAATTACAGAATCCGTCGGTAATCTGCGAGACGAATTTATTAAGCCTAATTAACCTATCATTAGCACA
Source organism: Miscanthus floridulus (assembly GCF_019320115.1). NCBI lineage: Eukaryota > Viridiplantae > Streptophyta > Magnoliopsida > Poales > Poaceae > Miscanthus > Miscanthus floridulus. The sequence continues at coordinate 25,012,217 of NC_089584.1, forward strand.
TATGTTACTGTAGTACCACATTGTCAAATCATAGACTAATTAGGGTTAAAAGATTCGTCTCGCAAATTAATTGCAAACTATACAATTAGTTATTTGTTTAGTCTATATTTAATACCCAATACATTTGTCCAAACATTCGATGGGATATGTAGTAAACTTTATAGAAGGAACTAAACAAGCCTCGTCATTTAGCGCCAGCTCTATTCGCGGTGATCAACACAGGCGAACGGTTGCGTCAGCTTTGTTAGGAAGGGCTTGGGTGTCCGACATCAACGGCGCCTTGACTGACAATTCAGGTGCTGCTCGATTACTACATTCTGGTATGGGAGATGACCGCGGGCGTGGAGTTCATCAGATCAGCTGTACTCGGCTACCTCGGCTTATGGGGCGATGTTTATCGGTGCTGTTGTGGAAGACGAGTGCTCCGCCGAGGGTGAAATACTTTTTTCTGGCTAGTGTTGCATGGGCGATGCTGGACACCAGATAGAAGGCATGGTCTGCAAAACTGCGGCAACTGCATATTCTGTGATCAGCAATCTGAAACACTGGACCACTTGTGTTGGCTTGCGTGTTCGGTAAGGAGGTTTGGGTGACAGTGATCGGACTGCTACACCTAGAGATGGGGTTGTCAGCGTCCGGGATGCAGGTTGCCTGGAGCGGTGGCTGCTAAGACGGTCTCCAACAGTCTACCCGCTACGGCACCTAAACCTAAATATATCTCGTTCACGTTGGTTTAGGTGAAAAAAACACGGTTCAACGGAGTAGGAAAACCGAAGACCTAATTTGCGTCGGTGTCGAGTGGGAAGCCAAATAAGCGTCCGTCTCTCTCCTCGACCCATATCTCTACCACACCCGCACAACCGTTTCGCGGGAGGGGAAAGAAGAGGAAAGCGCACCCGGCGAGTCGCCGTCGGCGGGATCTGCACCGAGCTAGGCTTCGCAGGTATGGATCCCTCCGCCTCACCGCCGCGTCCTCCAGGCTCGCCACTCGCCGCGGAGCCCTGGCCAGCCCGCGCCGCGACGACGATTCCCCGCCCCAGCGGCGCAGCCGCTGCCGCTCGCTCGCTCCACATTTCGGCTGCCGCCGGCCGGCCAGCTCCTAGGCGGATAGGAGCTGGTTTTGTTTGTGTCCCTGCATTTCCTCCCCCATCTGTTGTCGCTTGTTCAGATTTGGCTCGATCCGCTGCTGATCCTGATCGTCGCTGTTGTTGGTTGGTTGCGAGCAGGGAGGGGCTGCGAGAGCGCAGCGTGCAGTGGACCGAGGTCATCCCATGGGAGCCCAGGACTTTCGTCTACCACAACTTCCTAGTAAGCAATGCAATGCCAATGCCACCACCGCGGTCTCTCTGTCTGTGCATGTTTGCTCTTCTGTGTAAAGTTCTTCGCGTCATCTGATTCTCATGACCGAGATGGATTGAATTGTGAGCTGTGTGGTAGTACAGTTGGAAATCACAAATCTGCGAGTATACATAATAGCCCAGGACTGTAGTGGCAGTATGTGTTCACCCATGACTCATTACCGGGCAGATGGTAGTGGTAGATTTGGCATTGGAAAAAAAATATTGTATGATGTCTTATATATATATATATATATATATATATATATATATATATATATATATATATATATATATATATATATATATATATATATATATATATATATATATATATATATATATAGAGAGAGAGAGAGAGAGAGAGAGAGAGCTACTGTCCTGTAGCTGGCTATAGAATAACTTATTCTGTAGCCACTTTGAGTTACGATAATTACTATGTTATTTTACGAGATTATAGTAACTCCTTACTAAGTGGTTTAATATAACGTTATGGTAAATATCCCCATGTGTTATAGTAACCCAACTATCGTAAACATGTATTTATATTATGGTAAATTAGTATATAAAATTATAGTAAATGGAGGTGGCTACAGAATAACTTATTTTGTAGCCGGCTACTGAATAGCCTCTCCCTATATATATATATATATATATATATATATATATATATATATATATATATATAGCCAGCTATAAATAAGTTATTCTGTAGCCACCTCCATTTATGATAATTTTATATACTAATTTACGATAATGTCAATACATATTTATGATAGTTGGGTTTACTATAACACATGAAGATATTTATCATAACATTATAGTAAACCACTTAGTATGGTGTTACTATAATCTCGTAAATTAACATAGTAATTATCGTAACTTAAAGTGGTTACAGAATAAGTTATTTTGTAGCCAGCTATAGGGTAGTGTGTATGTATATCCAATTCACCATGCCTGAACGAATGAACAAATGATGCACTACTTTAAATACAAAACGACCCATGTTTAGTAATATATGAAGTAATAGTAAGCAAGACAAAAAAAATTGTGACTGCATTCACGATAGAAGGCTTATTTGCATCAACCTATTTTGAGAATGAGTAGAGCTACAAATCGGCGATATTCCACTCGATCAGCCAAAGCCGCTTGATCAATTGGACTGGCATATGCATACGACCTGGCAATGGGAATAGAATAATGGTGCTCATCTTATGATTTCACCATGAACTTAGCAATTGTGTGTACTGCATTCCAGTTTTATTTTGTTGTCCACTTTTTTTTGGGTGTTCTCAGTTGCATTTTAGTGAAACATAAACTCTAGATTAGACTTCTCATATTAGGCCTTCATTTTATCATAGCATAACTCTATTTGTGGTGGATTATTAGCTAACATATGAGACAATTGGGATTTAAATAGGACAAACTAGTACTGTCTATGTTACTCTATGAGCCATCTTAAATTAAACAATATTAAATACAGTAGAAGACTTGTCTTGTTGACTACTTCCCCGTGGCATATATGTTGCTGGTGGTTTTAGATAGGGACCAAATTGCCTATGGATGGAAGAACCAAATGCATCGTCTGTGCTGATATATTCTTTTGCTTCTTGTTGTGCATCACCATTATTGAATCTCTTTGAATTAGGACAATGGATAACATTTTTAGTGGCACAAGTGGTCGTGTTGACGAATCTGGAGAAATCTTTAGGGCAGATCAGTGGGCTTTTGGTTATTCTGCTGCTTTGCAATCTTTGGATGTTCCTCCAAACCCCCAGGTTTATTGCAGCCATGCATGATGGTTTGTTCTATTTACATATCAATACATCAATGATTAATAGTTCTTTTCATCACTAGTTCAACATGCATGGCTTCCTCCAGAGGTCCTTGCCCACCTATGAATGGGCAACTTAGTCAGGGGTTCTCCATTGACAACACCCATGGCTCTCAGGACCCTCCATCATTGAAATCACAGAGGGCCTAAAAGAAGAACAACGTGTCCAGGAGAGGAACTGCATTCACCAAAGAGGAGGACTTGGTGGTGTGTTCGGTATTTCTGAATATTAGCAAAGACCCTATTACTGGTAATAGTTTGCAACGTCTTTTAAGAAATCTTTGACCCTTTGATGCCCAAATAACATGGTGGCATAACATGTAGGTGTAAATCATACTTCAGGTGGTTATTACAAGAGGATGCATGATTATTTCAATAAGCATAAGCCTGAAGGGTCCAACCGTAGCCAGATTACGATTCAGCATAGGTGGGCATTGATTCAGAAAGCGATGAACAAGTTCTGTGGGCACAAAGAAGCTATTGATAGGCTGAATGAGAGTGGAAAAAATGAGTAGGATCGGGTATACTTCCACTCATGTTGTCCTCCATCTCTCTAATTTCCATATGTTTATTTTTTGAATCGGTTTAGTCTATATTCATATGTGCAGATTGATGATGCTGTACAAATGTATGAGAGGATAGAACCTTTTACCATCATGCATTGCTGGAAAACATTTCGCAATGAGGCCAAATGGAACAATAAGTTTCTTGAGCTAAACAACTCTACATCACCGGATGGAATGTCATCTCCTCCAACTCAAGGCCATATTGTGGCTGGCCATGCAGAATCTAGGAATGAGAATATAGACACATCATGTCCTGAGGGTAGGGATAGTGCGAAGAGGCGTAGATCAAAGAGCTTCACAGAGACATTGTCATCTAGTACGGCTGTTGAAGTCCTCCAGCGGTTGCAGGAGAAATCAGAGAAGACCGAACAGAAGCAAGACCAGCAAATGACTGAAATCCTTAGTAGAAAGGATGAAAAAAATTAAAATTCAAAGGGATCTTTTCAACCTTCAGAAGAAGCATATGAAGATGAGTGTGCAGCAGAAAAGAAGGAAAATGCGATTAGAGAGAAGGAGTCAGAGGCTCACCTGATATCAGCTGAGTCTAGTATTATGTCGGTTGACATTGAGAAGGTCCCCCTTTATCTGAATAACTATTATCTTGGCATACAACGGCAAATCATGGAGCGCAGAGGATTCATCAGCCCCTCGAACAATGAAGACTAAGGAGCGTGTGTTAAACTTCAGTTGAACTAGAGTTGAATAAATGTATTGTGTGCAACTTTTCTATTATCTGTTGAACTGATGTATTATCTGTAGTGTTGTGAACTGCTATGTATAGGCAATCTGATTTTGCCTGTCTGTAGTGTTGTATGACAAGATAACAATAGAAAAGAATAGTTGCTTAATGCTTACCACCACATTCTAATCCTGAACATATAGAATGCCTTTCTTGTCATACTCTTGCCTATTTGCAGTATTACTCAGAACTGTTAAAGGAATGCTAGGGCTTCAGAACAATAACACAAGATCAAGATGTATTATAATAGACCATGATATGTCAGTACTGATATATTCTGAAGTACCAAATAGGCAGACGCTCTGAGATTATAATCTGAATTACAGAGTCTACATTACCTGATTGATGGTAGGCAGGGCTACTTGTTTCCTATGTTGGAAAAGCTATGTCAGTTACCTACCTTTTGTTTTGAAAATACTTCTAGGTTGAAGATGCACGCCACTGAAATAATTATAGAACTCCAGTAGAATTCCACTACAGATATCATATATTTCTTATCAACAAGTAACAAAATATCTACATGTGTCGGCTGCCACCAAAATACAAAGGCCTTATTAGTAGGCTGCCTGCAGCTAAACCTACAGCTACATACAGAGACGGCAACAAAAAAACTAAACGTACAGGTAAATACTTTAGTTCCTGTTATTAGGACCAAAAGGACTAGAGCATTGGTCGTAAAGCGTCCACATGTGTTCCATCAGGTTGTTTTGAAGCTGAGCTACTGTCTCTCTGTCCTAAATGATGTTTTGAACATCAACAAGTTTCTCAATTCTTGAGATTTCTCTATCCTGGTTAATTGGTGGGTTAGCCACTCCAGGCCATTTTGATGGGTGGATATTAGGTAGCTGAACCCCGTGCTCATATTCAACTACCATGTTGTGAAGTATGACACAAGCACGCATGATAGAATTAAGTACTTTTTTATTCCATAAACGAGCTTAGCCTATGCAAGATTTTCCACTTAGCCTGTAGGACACCAAAATCTCTCTCCACGTCCTTTCGACATGACTCCTGCATGCTCTGAAAATACCTTTTGCTTGTTGCTAACTAGCAAATGAATGCTTTTCACTAGTGTAGCCCAATCAGGATAGATATCATCTGCTAGGTAGTATCCAAGGGAATATATGTTGACGTTGACATGGAACTCAACAGAGGGTGCCCTCCCGTTAGCCAAATCATCAAAAACATTGGAACGATGCAAAACATTAATGTCATTGTGAGACCCTAGTAAACCAAAGTAAGCATGCCAAATCCGAAGATCCTCGGTCGCCACCGCCTCAAGTATTAGAGTTGGCTTGCCTTTGTGCCCTCTGTACATGCCTTGCCAACCAGTCAGGGCAGTTAGACCATTCCCAGCGCATGCAATCGATGTTGCCTATCATTCCTAGGAAACCTCTAGCCAAACTGATGCTTAATATGTGCTCTATCTCCTCACTTCCTGAGAGGACGAAGAAATTCTTTGCCGAACACCTCGATCATAGTCATAACAAATTCCTTCAGGGTCTCCAGGACAGTACTCTCTCCCATTTTCAAATGATCATCCAACTCATCAGTTAGGCTTCCATATGCTAGCATCTTTACAGCCACCGTGCACTTGTGAAGAGCAGAGAATCCTAACTGTCTAGCAGCATTTCTCCTCTGTTTGAATAAGGTATTCTTGGTAGTGACCTCATCCACTATCCGAAGGAACAATTCCCGTCTCATGCGGAACCTACAGCACAAAATTAGAATTGTTTATCAAATTAATTCAATGTGTCATACAAATGGAAACTAGGCCAAAGATTGTACCTCCTTCTAAAATGTTCCTCATTGTAAAGTGGACGTTCAACAAAGTAGTCCTGATTCAGTTGCCGGTCTGCTGCAATTCAATCACGCTTGTAAGTCTTGTGGCCTAGCACCGAACCTCCCCAAGGGCGCTTTTGTGGCATCTCGGTGAGGACGACCACCGTAGCCATGATCTCATCATCCCTGGAGTATGTTGCGGTTGTCCCGAACATTAAAATTTTGACATAATTCCATGCCATGGCAACGCAACTGCAGTCCAGGTCTAAAGCCAAGCTGATTTAGGGACAAATTGGCCACAAATTAAGGGTTCATTTTACTCTCCATCCAAATGGATTGGAGGAGATTGAGAGGGATTTGATACCCTAGAATAGCTATAGAAGTGCAACGTCAATCTAAGATAGCTGTAGCACACAAACACGACAAGCAGAGTAGCTGTAAAATTACAACGTCAATCCGAGATAGCTGTAGAAATAGCTGTAGAAGTACATACAACGCGTGGATATGTGAAATCGCAATTGAGTCAAAGACCGTACTCGCCATTGTACCAATCTCAATCTCCATCTCAACCCTAGAAAAAGTCAAAATCCCTCCCAATCCCCTTTCATCCTCTCCAACTCCACTTGGATTGGGGGTGAAACCCACGAGCCCTAAAAGTGGAGGTGACATCGAACAACCAAATCACTAGAAATAAGTTTGCCTGATTGACTCAGTTGCGCCAACGCCCGGCCTTGTGCCGGCGGTTGATCGCTGGCGGCTACCTTGCTGCCAGTTTGACTCCCTTCTCACACGCAAGCTGGGGCGGCAAGATAATCCCGCCATGGAGCCAAGCCCGCATTACGCACGATACCATCCCCTCCGTTTCCCGCGAAAATTTCATGGACCTACGCGCGAACGAAACCGTCCGTGTTCTGGCCTTTCCTTCTGCGTTCGTTGTTGGAGAAGGAAGCTTTTAGGGGCGTGACATTTTTATTTAGGACGACGCATACCATAAATAGCTCTCCTATTTTGAGTCGTATTGTTGAAGACAGTCTAAGGAAGTTGATCCCGAAAGGATTGCAAAGAGGATTTGATAGCTTTGTTCCTGCTTGTTGGGTGGATGTTACGGAAGGAACGAAATAACAGAGGCCATGTTCGTTTGTCTTATGAGCCGTATTTTTTCAGCGAACAAATAATGTTTTTCTCTCACAACAAATCAGCCAACAGTACTTTTCAGCCTGGCTTACCAGCCAAGCGAACAGGGCCAGAACGTTTGGAAGGCGGAGTTCCACTTCTCAGCAGCTGCTGCACAAAATTATAGAGGAAGCAAATATTTGGGTGCGTGCAGGTTACAATCATATTCAGTCGCTAATCGAGGCCTTATGAGTTGCAGTGCTTGGGACGCCATTGAGTCGAGTGATGATTGAGTCAGGGTGTATGGCGAGGAAGGTTTCGGTAACTGTTGATTACCGTACCTTGTTGTAAGCTTATTTTGTTTCGTCTTAATGAAATACGTGTCACACGTTCGTGAAAAAATAAATATCCTAATTTATCTTTTTTTTTTATGATCCAAATCTGTTGTCACCTCTATACGACTATACGGACATACCGCTGTCCGCCGCGTGCTTCGTCTGCGTCAGGTGCGACCAGCAGGCCGTCGGTGCAGAGGCCACGCCACTCAAGTACGGAGTAGTAGTAGGGCATCTGCAATACTAAGAGCCAGTTACTACATCTAAGCTAACATCTCTAATAATATTAACTTTAGTAATGATTTTGAGTATGATTAAGCCCACGTAAACATCTCACATGAACTTGGAATATGAGTGAGAGTAACTCTTGATAAGAACTAGTTTTTCTCTCTTCTATTAAAATATAAAAAAAATACTTAGAGCTAGCTCAAAAGTCGACTGTTATACGAACGAACGGTTTATCCTCTTTCCTACGGGTCCTCCCTTTTTTTTGTGAGCTCCATCACAGTTCGTCAAGGTGGGATGCATGCCATCTTATCGTCACCAAATTACTACCAGTACTACTGCAACTGCAAGTAAAGCACAGGAACTAACGGCTGAGTGGCTGATGCACCCACCCACCCACTCACCTGCAGGTAGATCCGTATGTACGTGTTGCCTCTTTTTTTTTTTGGGTACTGCAAGCAAGTCTTTTTCCTCCGACACGACGTTAGGTGAGACTGAGGCCCAACAGCAACGAAAACTTCATTGGGTGAGAGTTTTCCAAATAGCAATAAAAACCTAATACTTTGGCCATTTCAAATTATTCTAACCTAGCTCAAATTTTGCCCCCCTATCTCTCGAATGATCTCATCCATGTTTCACCTCATACTTCTCAAAACACTTCAACCGATCTCCTAATTTTTTCTCACTTCACATTAGATTGTCATGGACCTTACTCATCGGCCTCACTTGTCAGCTTTGTGGGAAGAGAAAAAACAAGGAGGGATAGGATGAGGCGCTCCTACGTCTGGGGGTTCACAAGAGAATCAGAGCCTCTCATCCGTCAAGGTCCAGATAGGGGTTCAGTTGGAGAGCAAATTTTATGTTTTGGTCTCTTGAAATAGGATGGGGCTTCAGTTAGGAGTTCGGTTGAAATTGCTCTAAAACTCTCACACGCCGCTAATTGGAGTGTTTATGACGCCATAGCCAAGAACTGCACGCCAATTGTCCACCAAACTCACATGCGCCCTAGAATTGGCTCTGTTACAGTGCTACTATTCGGCTACTCCCTCAGCTCTCGAATTAAATCAACTTTCTAGAGTTGTTCTAAGTCATTTTTCAGTTTGGCCAATTTTATATGAAAGAGTACTAAATCTATGACACTAAAAAATATAGTATATAGTACTCCCTCCGTCTAAAAAAATTTTGATGTTCAAGGAATTCTTAGACGAATTAGTAGAGGAGAGAAATGACTCTAGTACTCCTGTTTTGTTACAGGAAATTTCCTAAAAATAAGAGATGTAACGATTAAGTTTTCCAATTAAAGTGTGTTGCAAGGAGGCATGCAGAGAAAAGCGCATATCCAATACCAAGAGCATCAAATTTTTGGTATATTTTTTGAATCTATCAAATTTTTTTTGGGAGAGATGGAGCATAAAAATATATTGCATTTTGTATGTGGCTATACTAATTTGTGTTATAAATATTAGTTTTTTCTGCAAAGTCAATTAAACATAAATTTTTTGACTTAGAACATTTGTAGAAATTAATTTATTTTGGGATGGAAAAAGTACCCCTGTTCCAAAACAGGTGTCGTTTTCGTTTCTCGAGCAGTCAAATGTTTTTAACTTTGACCAAACATATACAAGAAATATTAATATTTATAATACATAATTAGTATCATTAGATTATCGTTGAATCTATTTTCATAACAAACTTATTTAAAGATACAAATGTTTTTAGTTTTTTTTATAAATTTAGTCAAACTTAAGAAAGTTTGATCGACACGACACTTATTTTGGAATGGATGGAGTACTCTATCTATTCCAAATTTTAAGTCGCTTGGAAAGTCAAAGGGACTTATAATTTGAGACGGATGGAGTACTGTTTAATATGTCATGTCCAATAGCTGTGTGCCATGTGTCCTTGCTGGGCCCGCACACGCTGATGGCTGTCACGCGGTCGTGATTTTTATGTGATGACCATTCGACTTCTAAGCAAAGCCGAAAGTGACCCACGAGCCCATCAGTTGCGCCAGACCTTTCCCAGTGGATCCTAGTCAATCACAGGTACCCTCGTGAACCTGGACACGTCGACTGATTCACTAGGACGTGAACACGGACAGGTTCATCGCGGAGCGGATCGGACGAGCACAGCCCGCGTCCGGTGGCACTAGCAGTACAGCACTAACCACCTCACCTACCGACCTGCTAGGGTCATCAGATTCCCGGTCCCATGAGTATTATATTATTTTGACTATAATATTGCCCGTGCTAACGCTACGGTGATATCTAGAAAAAAATAACAAAACTAAAATGAACCAAACCTGCCACCACTAAAAAAAAAAAAGTTTTTGTTTTCTTTGAGAAGGCAAAAGAACTAACAACACTCAGATGGCCTTTGCCAATGCCAATATAGCTTCTTCTTTCGGCATCCCATAAGCTCACTTGTGTACAAAATGTCAGTCAAAACATGAGAAACATATGCTATTGGCTGTGCTAGCTCTACGGCAACATTTGGGCAAATGCAAAATAGAATTTAAATATTATTATCGAAAAACTCTTGACAATACTGTAAAATATCATCATTGGCTTAAAATTTTGGAGACCAACAAATCAAAAGTGTGCTAACAGATTGGGCTGAATGAACTCTATTCTTTCCATCTTGATGATACAATTCTTATTTTCACACAAACAATTTGATGCTAGACACGCTGTTGGTTCATTAAATTGTGGTAAGGAGTTAATCAATCCAACCGGGGAATAATTAGAAGTATCTACAGGTGTTCTCCGGGTCCTTGAACCTTAGTGTCAGCTTTTTAATGAATCCGTTTTTGTCCTCCCCGTTGTACAGATCAGGCGTGATGGCATCCCATGCATCCTTGAGCAGCCTGATGTCGATGAGCTGCGCGTTAAGCTCCTCGAGCAGCAGCTGATAGCCTGCCCTGGCAGACCCAACGACATAGAGCTTGGAGCCGCCGCTACCGCTGCCTCCGAGAAGCAACAAACAATCTTGACAATATCAAAAACATAATCTGAATCAGTTTCGGTGACCCAATAATTAATTGATATCATTATTGAAAAAATAATTAAATGATAAACCATAAAACATCAATGTACCAACAAGTAAAGTGTCACATCCACAATACAATATACTAACTAAATCAACAGGAAACATTTTAAATAGAATAATGCAGAAAAGCTAATATTGTGTGGGAATACCCAGATTGAGTTATTAACAAAGAAAATTTTGAAAAATTTGATTTCCTTTGGTATATGGTCACGGTAACAAGCACTTAGAACTGAGGGAGCATATCTGGTGCATGTTGTTTCAAGTTTCTTTTCAACTATATTTATGAATTTATACCTATTTTATTTTATTAAGCAAATTCCTACCATTTATAATAAACAGGTTACCTTTAAAATATTAATATTTATAATACATAATTAGTATCATTAGATTATCGTTGAATCTATTTTCATAACAAACTTATTTAAAGATACAAATGTTTTTAGTTTTTTTTATAAATTTAGTCAAACTTAAGAAAGTTTGATCGGCACGACACTTATTTTGGAATGGATGGAGTACTCTATCTGTTCCAAATTTTAAGTCGCTTGGAAAGTCAAAGGGACTTATAATTTGAGACGGATGGAGTACTGTTTAATATGTCATGTCCAATAGCTGTGTGCCATGTGTCCTTGCTGGGCCCGCACACGCTGATGGCTGTCACGCGGTCGTGATTTTTATGTGATGACCACTCGACTTCTAAGCAAAGCCGAAAGTGACCCACGAGCCCATCAGTTACGCCAGACCTTTCCCAGTGGATCCTAGTCAATCACAGGTACCCTCGTGAACCTGGACACGTCGACTGATTCACTAGGACGTGAACACGGACAGGTTCATCGCGGAGCGGATCGGACGAGCACAGCCCGCGTCCGGTGGCACTAGCAGTACAGCACTAACCACCTCACCTACCGACCTGCTAGGGTCATCAGATTCCCGGTCCCATGAGTATTATATTATTTTGATGAAGTATTACGTTCAAAATTTATTTTTATGGAGTGCATTAGCACGTTCCAAAATTATTTCGATGGAATCTTAAAGTCATCTACCGCCACACCCACACTACCCACTTCCACTGTGCGGCCGGCTAGCACAAGCAGGCAGGCACGGCCGCACGGGGCCCGCCGGTTTTCGTCATGTCTTTGTCTTCTAGAATTTCAGACACTACCCACTTGTTGAACATTGTCGAACCTGTCATCCGTACATAAAGCTTTAACCACTAAAAAATTCTACTACAAATTAGCAACACAAGATTGGTATTAATATGTTTTATAATAAAAATCATTTTATAACATGTAACTCTTTCATTTTTGGGATGACATATTTTTTATAGATAAATCTACACATGTTTAGACGGAGTATTTGTGATCGAGAATTGAACAAAAGTCCATTATACTGACCCCTGACTTGACAAGCTCACCAAACAATGTTCTGGAACGACGTGACTCAGCCTCGGACGATGCTTTTGACATCTTTTCTTTTTTATAATATATAAGTAAATGACTTTGCCATTTTTTTCATCTGACAGCAAGGCAAAAATTTCAAGATCTGTGCATGTGTATAGAAAAAACCATTTCTCTAAACCGAAAACTAAATTTAAGGGAATGATTGTGAGAGGGAAAAAATATATTTCGTCCAAACGCAAAATGTTGCCTGCACCAATCGTGTCCTTGTATATATTGACTATGGAGCGTGAAAATTGGAACAATTTCACTATTGGCCAATCGCCGCAACCACAACTAGCCACCAGTCAGCTGCTAGGAGCATCTTCCTTTCCTCGACCTGTTCGCTAGTTAGTTTCTGAGCTGATAAACCCGGTTACTGCGGGTTTCTTACGAGAGGAAAACACTCTTGACTGGCTAATAAGCTCTGACTGAAACCAACGAACGAACCAACTGCATATATATATATATATATATATATATATATATATATATATATATATATATATATACACACAGGGGTACATTCTATCGAGAACTCGAACCGATTCGAAATTCGAATTCTGAGATCTCGAGTTACTATTTATAGCACTATTCAAATTCGGCATTCACTATCTACAACCCGGTCTACTCCCTCGCTATCTACAACCACGCACACATAGGACTCAGGCTCTATCGTCTCCCCCAGACAGTTCCACCCGAAGGGAACACTTCTCTGCGCACACAGGGTTCTCTACAAATGCCGCTACTAGGGCTAACACGAGAACAACACACGCAGAGGCTTCCCCTCTAGGGTCCCTAGCATAGAGACATCGCCCCATATGAACGAGCTTGAAGGAAGGCAGGGATTCAAACAAGAAAGCTTAATTCATTTCAACAAAGCAAGCTTACATACGGCTTTTCCTTTCGAGAAACCCCAAGCACTTAGCACAAACCTTAGGGGTTACCTTACAAGCGCAGAAAGATCACGGGGACCTCTTTTATTCTCTAATTTACAAAGGTGGAGTGATACAGTGGTGATGGATGATTACTACTAATGGTGGATGATTCTCAGAGTCTTTCTGAGATCATGTCTTCATGGTGTATGTGTGGGTGGGGAGTTGGTGGAGTGGGTGGTGGATGAGAGTGCGTGTCTGAGGCTTCGGTGATTTTCTCCTTGAGCTTTCGATGATGAATGAATACGCCCGGCGTCCCGCTTTATAGCACGAAGGGAGCGTCCTTCATGCTTATCATCTGAAGGAGCGAGCCTTATCGTCTGAAGGAGCCTTTGAGACGAAGTCTTCAATTATCCCTTCTTACTGTTGCCTAGACAGCTGGACGGAGAATAATTGTCCTGGCCATAGTAGAGTGACTGTATATTCCTTTTGCGCTGTCCTCCATCGCGCACGGATAGTATCCTTCTGGATATTCTTTGATATGGTCTTCCACGCCCGAATGATTGATGTTGCAAATATCAAATCAAAGATAGGCATGCAGTATTCAATCACGGTGACCATGGATATCCAATATCTCGTCATCATTTTCATCATAGTCTGATATCTGTATATTCATTTTTGACTCATAATCCTTCTTAATATTTGCTTCATAGTCTTTTATTATATTTTCAATTTTTTCATCTATTTCACCTCTTACTTCTTGTAAGATTTCTTCCTTTATGTCTTTCTTTCATTGAAGAGTTATTGACTCCAATTTTTCTTTCATCTTAGTATTAACATATTCTTCATTCAATGGATCTATATCTTTTTTTACCGCATCTTTATATGTATGCGGTCTAGACGATCCTTCTTCTCTTATATTTGGCCCTGCCCATATTGGTTTTATTTTATTGGCCTTCCTATATTTTTGGATATAGTCTTTAGCTGCTGGCTCTAAGTAATAGTTTACTCCCAGAATAGTTCTTGCATATGAAAGAGCTTGATCAATATCTAAATATTTTTTCCAAGACGCTCCTCTATCTTTTTCTTTTTCTATTTGCTAAGCTATAACTTCTTCAAATGATATATAAATTCCGGGTGTTTTTCCCCTATATATAACATATATGGGTTTTTCTCCATATTGCCAGATGGTTCTTTTGGTTGTATTTTCCCATTAATTATATGGAAATATTCAGCCAGACTATTTAATATTGCTAGCATATAACCTTTATCTTCTCTTTTATTGTTATATTGAAACCAGAAATTATCTAGAATGCATTCTTGTATGTCATCTAGAATAATATGGTCTCGAGGCTTAAATTTATACGTATTTGGTGGGAAAATTCTTAGCTTATTATCAGTTCCAAAGCTGAAACATTCACTCCCAATAGGGCCTGTTCCTCTCTTCATTCTTGCAAAATAGAAGATCGTAAAAATATATCAGGCAATGTATTATCTTTGCCTTTTATATGCTCAAATAGTACTTTATAACCATTTCCCGTAATAATATCTTCAAATAAGACTCATCATCTAGTTGAACTTTTCTTACTATTGATTTTATTGTAGTATCTGCATATAACTTCATAGTCTGTCCTAACTGTGAACTCTTTAAATCCTAGATATAATCTAAAAGCATTTATTGTATTTATAACAGCTAAAATTTCCCTATCCGTATTGTTTATTGCTTTTAGCTTGTATTTTCCTGAAGCATACCTACATATTTGTTCTTCTAACTTTGGAGAGTACTTGTGTGGTTTTTGCTTTAATATTGCACCCCATCCTAACTTAAATGCATCTGTCTCTATAATGAAAAAATTATCATCTAAAGGTAACTCTAGGGGTTTTAAATCTTTGACTTTTTCTTTAATAGTTCTTACTAACTTTATATCTTCAGAATTAAAATATTTTTGCCCATTTTTTCTTAATTTTGCATATAATGGACCAGCTAACTTAGCTAAATTTTCAATATAATTTTTAGCATAATTGACTATTCCTAAGAATTGCTGCAGGGTTTTCTTATCATTCATGACATCTGAAAATTCTAAGATTTTCTTTGCAATATGATCTTGTAAATAGATTTTTCCCTCTCCTATTTCATGACCTAAAAAATTTATCTTTTCCTTAGATATCTCTATTTTCCTTTTAAATAATATTAACCCATGCCGTTCTACCTTTCTAAAGAAGGTTTCTAGATGAGCTATATGTTCTTTATAGGATTTTGAGAAACTAATAAGTCATTAATGTAAACTAATATGAATTCTTGATTTTCATTAAAAATATTTTGTATTTTTCTTTGAAATAAAGCAGAGGCATTTTTTAATCCTAAGTGCATTACTAGCCATTCAAAGTGTCCTTGAGGACATGTCAAATTGGTCCATTCTATTGATTCTTCTGTCATTTTTACTTGTCAAAACCCAGCTTTTAAATCAAAATTTGAGAAATATTTACTACCTTGTATTCTATTTATCCATTCTTGCTTATTTGGGATATTATAAGCATCATCTATAGTATTATCATTTAGTCTTTTATAATTGATAACCATTTTGACTTTGCTCTGGCTATTTTAGCATGATTTCTAACTATAAATGAAGCTGATCTATGAGGACTTCAACTTTCTCTTATAGCTCCTAATTTTAGTAATTCTTCAATATGCATCTTAAATTCTTCTATATCTTTAGGTGTTGCTTCTATAGGATTTGTCTTAATTATATAGTCATGATTTATTATGTTAATTTTACATAATATACCATTCTTGTCCTAATGCTTCATTGGTATTTCTCCGATTATCTGAATATCTTCCAATCTTGTTATAATTTTATCTATATCCTTTTTAGATTTTATATCTCTATACCAATTTGGTGCTAATGATTGCAAACTGATACATTCTATGCATGAGTTTGCTATATGAAACTCTTCTATATTTTCACCTAGCTCTTTATCTATATAATTATCAGGGACATTTTCATCAGATCCATGGAGTTGTAAATTGGTCTTTCCTGAAGTAGAATTTATAGTCTTTCTTACTTCTGTTATATATGGAATGTTGTCTTGGTAAGGAATAAATGTTATTCCTTGCTCATGTATGATAGTTGTTTGTAAAGAGAATTGTAGAAATCTTAATCCTAATATCATATCATCATGTATCATAGATAGATCTCTTATTGTAATTTCATCCACTATATATTTTGTGTTATTTATTTGTACTTCAACATCATAAGCTAGTTGATTATGAACCTTTTTTATTCCAAACATATCAGTAGATATTTCTGCTTTATCTTGATCTATTGTATGAACTATTTCTGGACATTTTACAAAATATTTATCATGTATAATATTTTTTGTACAACCGGTGTCTACTAACGCTAATATTTTATAAGATATATTAGGCGTTAATTTTACTTTTATAGGTATTCTTATTTCTATAATTTCTTTAATGGTAATCTTACTATATATTTGCTACCAAAGTTTATTATGGCTTCTTTTAATTGTATCGCTTTATCATTTTTTCTATTTATCATTGCTTGATCCTTTAACTCAGTAAGACCTCTATGATTATCTTCTATCTTATTAGCTTCATTAAGTTCTATTTTACTCTTTAGCTCTTCTAGTTCTGCTTCTAAGCTATTTACTCTGTTCTCTAAATTTCTGACTCTACTTGCTAATAATTTATCATCTGATTCTAGTTCTACTTCTTGTCTCCATTTTTGGTTAGTAATCCTTAGACATGAAGCACATGCTTGCTTTAAACATTTAATACATGTAATCTATTTTCTTGACTGGGGTAGAATATACAAAAAGCACATTTTATATTATAATCACCTCTTCCTTTTATCCAATCATGTTCACAGTCTTCTTGATTCATTAATTCTATTTTTGTTTCTTTTGAACTATTAATATCTTCAGATATTACATCTAACCCTTCTATAGCATTATCAAGATTGAGTAACTCTTTATCATCTAAAGAGTCTATAAAATCTTGGTAACTTTGAGCATTATTTTCTTCTTCTTCATAACTTTCTAATAAAAACTTATTATTAATCTCCCATTGCTCTTCTTCACTGGTAATGTATTCAATATTATTTGTTTGCACAACTTCTTTAACTTTATGAGACTCTTTGTCTTTAGTTTTTAACTTATCTTCCAGTTTCTTTATCACAACAGGTGTTGTAAAATATTTATTTTTTAGTTCTCTATCTTTCTTGATATTATCAAGTCCATATATTTCTCGTCTAAAGTACCACTAGGATCAAGGGGTACGTTCTATCGAGAACTCGAACGGATTCGAAATTCAAATTCTAAGATCTCAAGTTACTATTCATAGCACTATTCAAATTCGGCATTCACTATTCAAATTTGTGGTTACTATTCAAATTCGGGATATGAACAGTGCACGAGGGTGGCTCAACCACTTTACTATTTAAGGCACGAGGCCTCTACAAGTATGGCATGGCGTCGCTTTCACGCGCGATTATTTTATGGATGTTTGATGAGTGAGCGAGTGATTAGTGAATATAAATATTGATATGTCGCTTTCGCGATTAGTTAAGCTAGTGCTTAGTGAATATGCGTATGCGGATGATTATTTCTAAGGATCTTTTGTAGGCTGGCGAGGCCAAAAGTTCAGTCGGTCATGCGACTATGCTTGTGACAGTCCTACTCGGTACTCACCGCATGCATCACTGGCTCACTTCAGAACCAAGCTAACCCGGTCTACTCCCTTGCTATCCCCAGCCACGTATACACACAGGACTCAGGCTCTATCGCCTCCCCAGGCAGTTCCACCCGAAGAGAACACTTTTCTATGCACATAGGGTTCTCTACAAACACCGCTACCAAGGTTAACACGAGAACAACACACGCAAAGGCTTCTCCTCTAGGGTCCCTAGCATAGAGACATCGTCCCATATGAACGAGCTTGAAAGAAAGCACGGATTAAAACAGGAAAGCTTAATTCATTTCCATAGAGCAAGCTTACTTACGGCTTTCCCTTTTAGGAAACTCCAAGCACTTAGCACATACCTTAGGGATTACCTTACAAGCGTAGGAAGATCACGAGGACCTCCTTTATTCTCTAATTTACAAAGGTGGAGTGATATAGTGGTGATGGATAATTACTACTAATGGTGGATGATTCTCAAAGTCTTTCTAAGATCATGTCTTCATGGTGTATGTGTGGGTGGAGAGTTGGTGGAGTGGGTGGTGGATGAGAGTGCATGTCTGAGGCATCGCCGTATAGCTGTCTAGGCAACAGAATTAAGCTTTCCTATTTTAATCCCTGCCTTCCTTCAAGCTCGTTCATATGGGGCGATGTCTCTATGCTAGGAACCCTAGAGGAGAAGCCTCTGCGTGTGTTGTTCTCATGTTAGCCCTAGTAGTGGTGTTTGTAGAGAACTCTGTGTGCGTAGAGAAGTGTTTCCTTCGGGTGGAACTGCCTAGAGAGACGATAGAGCCTGAGTCCTGTGTGTGCATGGTTGGGGATAGCGAGGGAGTAGACCAGGCCAGCCTAGTTCTAAAGCAAGCTAGTAATGAATATGGTGAGTACCGAGTAGGACTGTCACAAGCATAGTCATACGACCGGCTGAACTGTTGGTCATGCCTATCTTTGATTTGATGTTTGCAATATCAATCATTCGGGCGTGGAAGACCATATCAAAGAACATACCAAAGAATATCCACTGTGCGCGATGGAGGACAGCGCAAAAGGAATATATAGTCACTCTACTATAGCTAGGACAATTATTCTCAGTCTAGCTGTCTAGGCAATAGTACGAAGAGATAATTGAAGACTTCACCTCGAAGGCTCCTTCAGACGATAAGGCTCGCTCCTTCAGACGATAAGCATGAAAGACATTCCCTTCGTGCTATAAAGCGGGACACCGGGCGCATTCATTCATCATCGAAAGCTCAATCAGAAAGACATCACACCAAAGCCTCAGACACGCACTCTCATCCACCACCCACTCCACTAACTCTCCACCCACACATACACCATGAAGACATGATCTCAGAACAACTCTAAGAATCTTCCACCATTAGTAGTAATCATCCATCACCACTGTATCACTCCACCTTTGTAAATTTGAGAATAAAGGTCCCCGTGATCTTCCTGCGCTTGTAAGGTAATCCCTAAGGTTTGTGCTAAGTGTATGGGGTTTCCCGAAAGGGAAAGCCGTATGTAAGCTTGCTCTGTGAAAATGAATTAAGCTTTCCTATTTTAATCCCTGCCTTCCTTCAAGCTCGTTCATATGGGGCGATATCTCTATGCTAGGGACCCTAGAGGAGAAGCCTCTGCATGTGTTGTTCTTGTGTTAGCCCTCATAGTGGCATTTGTAGAGAACCCTATGTGCGTAGAGAAGTGTTCGCTTCGGATGGAACTGCCTGGGGAGACGATAGAGCCTGAGTCAAGAACATACCAAAGAATATCCACCGTGCGCGATGGAGGATAGCGCAAAAGGAATATACAGTCACTCTACTACAGCCAGGACAATTATTCTCAGTCCAGCTATCTAGGCAATAGTACAAAGAGATTATTGAAGACTTCACCTCGAAGGCTCCTTCAGACGATAAGGCTCGCTCCTTCAAACGATAAGCATGAAGGGCATTCCCTTCGTGCTATAAAGCGGGACACCGGGCGCATTCATTCATCATCGAAAGCTCAATCAGAAAATCACCAAAGAATAGAGCAGACATCACACCAAAGCCTTAGACACGCACTCTCATCCACCACCCATTCCACCAACTCTCCACCCACACATACACCATGAAGACATGATCTCAGAAAGACTCTATGAATCATCCATCATTAGTAGTAATCATCCATCACCACTGTATCACTCCACCTTTGTAAATTAGAGAATAAAGAAGGTTCCCGTGATCTTCCTACGCTTGTAAGGTAATCCCTAAGGTTTGTGCTAAGTGCTTGGGGTTTTCCAAAAGGAAAAGCCATATGTAAGCTTGCTCTGTGGAAATGAATTAAGCTTTCCTGCTTTAATCTCTGCCTTCCTTCAAGCTTATTTATATGGGGCGATGTCTCTATGCTAGGGACCCTAGAAGAGAAGCCTCTGCATGTGTCGTTCTGGTGTTAGCCCTTGTAGCGGCATTTATAGAGAACCCTGTGTGCGCAGAGAAGTGTTCCCTTCGAGTGGAACTACCTGGGGAGACGATAGAGCCTGAGTCCTGTGTGTGCGTGGTTAGGGATAGCGAGGGAGTAGACCAGGCTAGCCTGGTTCTAAAGCGAGCTAGTGATGCATACGGTGAGTACCGAGTAGAACTATCATAAGCATAGTCGCACGATCAGCTGAACTGTTGGTCTCGCCAGCCTGCAAAAGATCCTTAGAAATAATCATCCGCATACGCATATTCTCTAAGCACTAGCATAACTAATCACGAAAGCGACATATCAATATTTATATTCACTAATCACTCGCTCACTCATCTAGCATCCATAAAATATTTGCGCGTGAAAGCGACGTCACACCATACTTGCAGAGGCCTCGTGCCTTAAATAGTAAAGTGGTTGAGCTGCTCTCGTGCATTGTTCATAATCCGAATTTGAATAGTAACCGTGAATTTGAATAGTGAACGCCGAATTTAAATAGTGCTATAAATAGTAACTCAAGATCTTAGAATTCGAATTTCGAATCCGTCCGAGTTCTCATCAGAAGGTACCCCCTGATCCTAGTGGCATCAGAGCCTGGTTTTTAAATTTTGAATTTAAGAGATTTACTTATATTGTCAAGTTTAAAAAAGTTTGTTAGTACAGCCTCAGTCCAATACTTTACTTATAATGGACAATTTAGATAGTCAGATTCAATATTATGAGAAAAAATTAAGTTAGATTCCTGAAGAATATAATACATCTATGCTATGTGAATGGTTTGCCATAAGAGAAAAAAAATTATACTTTAGACGAGAAATATGTAGACTTGATAATATCAAGAAAGATAGAGAACTAAAGAATAAATATTTTACAACACCTGTTGTGATAAAGAAACATGAAGATGAGTTAAAAACTAAAGACAAAGAGACTCATAAAGTTAAAGAAGTTGTGTAGACAAATAATATTGAATACATTACCAGTGAAGAAGAGTAATGGGAGATTAATAATAAAATTTTATTAGAAAGTTATGAAGAAGAAGAAAATAATACTCAAAGTTACCAAGATTTTATAGACTCTTTAGATGATGAAGAGTTACTCAATCTTGATAATGCTATAGAAGGATTAGATATAATATCTAAAGATATTAATAGTTCAAAAGAAACAAAAATAGAATTAATGAATCAAGAAGACTGTGAACATTATTGGATAAAAGGAAGAGGTTATTATAATATAAAATGTGCTTTTTGTATATTCTACCCCAGTTAAGAAAATAGACTTACATGTATTAAATGTTTAAAGCAAGCATGTGCTTCATGTCTAAGAATTACTAACAAAAAATGGAGACAAGAAGTAGAACTAGAATCAGATGATAAATTATTAGCAAGTAGAGTCAGAAATTTAGAGAACAGAGTAAATAGCTTAGAAGCAGAACTAGAAGAGCTAAAGAGTAAAATAGAACTCAATGAAGTTAATAAGATAGAAGATAATCATAGAGGTCTTACTGAGTTAAAGGATCAAGCAATGATAAATAGAAAAAATGATAAAGCGATACAATTAAAAGAAGCCATAATAAACTTTGGTAGATTTAAAGAAATTATAGGAATAAGAGTACCTATAAAAGTAAAATTAATACCTAATATATCTTATAAAATATTAGCGTTAGTAGACACCGATTGTACAAAAAATATTATACATGATAAATATTTTGTAAAGTGTCCAGAAATAGTTCATACAATAGATCAAGATAAAGCAGAAATATCTACTGATATGTCTGGGATAAAAAAGGTTTATAATCAACTAGCTTATGATGTTGAAGTACAAATAAATAACATAAAATATATAATGGATGAAATTACAATAAGAGATCTATCTATGATACATGATGATATGATATTAGGATTAAGATTTCTACAATTCTCTTTACAAACAACTATCATACATGAGCAAGGAATAACATTTATTCCTTACCAAGACAACATTCCATATATAACAGAAGTACGAAAGACTATAAATTCTACTTCAGAAAAGACCAATTTAGAACTCCAAGAATCTAATGAAAATGTCCCTGATAATTATGTAGATGAAGAGCTAGGTGAAAATATAGAAGAATTTTATATAGCAAATTCATGCATAGAATGCATCAGTCTTCAATCATTAGCACGAAATTGGTATAGAGATATAAAATCTAAAAATGATATAGATAAAATTGTAACAAGATTGGAAGATATTCAGATAATCAAAGAAATACCAATGAAGCATTGGGACAAGAATGGTATAATATGTAAAATTAACATAATAAATCCTGATTATATAATGAAGACAAGTCCTATAGAAGCAACACCTAAAGATATAGAAGAATTTAAGATGCATACTGAAGAATTACTAAAATTAGGAGCTATAAGAGAAAGCCGAAGTCCTCATAGATCAACTTCATTTATAGTTAAAAATCATGCTGAAATAGCAAGAGGAAAGTCAAAAATAGTTATTAATTATAAAAGACTAAATGATAATACCATAGATGATGCTTATAATATCCCAAATAAGCCAGAATGGATAAATAGAATACAAGGTAGTAAATATTTCTCAAAATTTGATTTAAAAACTAGATTTTGGCAAGTAAAAAATAACAGAAGAATCAATAGAATGGACCGCTTTCACATATCCTCAAGGATACTTTGACTGGCTAGTAATGCCCTTAGGATTAAAAAATGCCCCTACTTTATTTCAAAGAAAAATGCAAAATATTTTTAATGAAAATCAAAAATTCATATTAGTTTACATTGATGACTTATTAGTTTTCTCAGAATCCTGTAAAAAGCATATAGCTCATCTAGAAACCTTCTTTAGAAAGGTAGAACAGCATGAGTTAATATTGTCTAAAAGGAAAATGGAGATATGTAAGAAAAAGATAAATTTTTTAGGTCATAAAATAGGAGAGGGAAAAATCTATTTACAAGATCATATTGTAAAGAAAATCTTAGAATTTCCAGATGTCATGAATGATAAGAAAACCCTACAACAATTCTTAGGAATAGTCAATTAGCTAAGTTAGCTGGTCCATTGTATGCAAAATTAAGAAAAAATAGGCAAAAATATTTTAATTCGGAAGATATAAAGTTAGTAAGAACTATTAAAAAAAGGTCAAAGATTTAAAACCCCTAAAGTTATCTTTAGATGATAATTTTTTCATTATAGAGACAGATACGTCTAAGTTAGGATGGGGTGCAATATTAAAGCAAAAACACACAAGTACTCTCCAAAGTTAGAAGAACAAATATATAGGTATGCTTCAGAAAAATACAAGCTAAAAGCAATAAATAATACAGATAGGGAAATTTTAGCTATTATAAATACAATAAATGCTTTTAGATTATATCTATGATTTAAAGAGTTCACAGTTAGGACAGACTATGAAGCTATATGCAGATACTATAATAAAGTCAATAGTAAGAAGAGTTCAACTAGGCGATTAGTTTTATTTGAAGATATTATTACGGGAAATGGTTATAAAGTAATATTTGAGCATATAAAAAGTAAAGATAATACATTGCCTGATATATTTTCACGATCTTCTATTTTACAGGAATGAAGAGAGGAATAAGCCCTATTGGGGGTGAATGTTTTAGTTTTAGAACTAATAATAAGCTAAGAATTTTCCCACCAAATACGTATAAATTCAAGCCTCGAGACCATATTATTCTAGATGACATACAAGAATGCATTCTAGATAATTTCTGGTTTCAATATAACAATAAAAGAGAAGATAAAGGTTACATGCTAGCAATATTAAATAGTTTGGCTGAATATTTTCATATGATTAATGAGAAAATACAACCAAAAGAACCATCTAGCAATATAGAGAAAAAACCCATATATGTTATATATAGGGGAAAAACACTAGGAATTTATATATCATTTGAAGAAGTTATAGCTCAGCAGATAGAAAAAGAAAAAGATGGAGGAGTGTCTTGAAAAAAATATTTAGACATTGATCAAGCTCTTTCATATGCAGGAGCTATTCTGGGAGTAAACTATTACTTAGAGCCAGCAGCTAAAGACTATGAAACAAATATTAAGAAGGACTATGAGTCAAAAATGAATATACAGATATCAAACTATGATGAAAATGATGATGAGATGTTAGATATCCGTGGTCATGGACAAAGACTAAAATATTAGATTTCAATATGATGAAATACCAAATTTGCTTCTGAATATTATATGATGTATCAAAATAAAATAATAAAAGTATTCTTACAAGAATACTATAGAAGATATAGTATAATACAGAGAGAAGTTGGTAGGCTAATAAAGCCTAGTTATGGCAAAGAATGTCAATTACAAAAAGAATATCGTGAATTGTTGTCCTGATATGAAATATGGCAACCTGAAGAAGTGGACAACGAAGAAAATATTAAAGAGTCAATATAGACTTAGTTCAATATCAATATATCTATACAAGTAATATATTCCCTATGTAGATAAGGTGTTATCAACAATTTGGCTGGGGGAAGAGATAACACTACAGCCATGATTGAATACTACATGCCTATCTTTGATTTGATATTTGTAACATCAATCATTCAGGCGTGGAAGACCATACCAAAGAACATACCAAAGAATATCCACCGTGCGCGATGGAGGACAGCGCAAAAGGAATATACAGTCACTCTACTGTAGCTAGGATGATTATTCTCAGTCTAGCTATCTAGGCAATAGTACGAAGAGATAATTGAAGACTTCACATCGAAGGCTCCTTCAGACGATAAGGCTCACTCCTTCAGACGAAAAGCATGAAAAACATTCCCTTTGTGCTATAAAGCGGGATGCCGGGCGCATTCATTCATCATCAAAAGCTCAATTAGAAAGACATCACACCAAAGCCTCAGACATGCACTCTCATCCACCACCCACTCCACCAACTCTCCACCCACACATACACCATGAAGACATGATCTCAGAATAACTCTAAGAATCTTCCACCATTAGTAGTAATCATCTGTCACCACTATATCACTCTACCTTTATAAATTAGAGAATAAAGGAGGTCTCCGTGATCTTCATACGTTTGTAAGGTAATCTCTAAGGTTTGTGCTAAGTGCTTGGGGTTTCCCGAAAGGGAAAGCCGTATGTAAGCTTGCTCTATGGAAATGAATTAACCTTTCATGTTTTAATCCCTGCCTTCCTTCAAGCTCGTTCATATGGGACGATGTCTCCATGCTAGGGACCCTAGAGGAGAAGCCTCTGCGTGTGTTGTTGTCGTGTTAGCCCATGTAGCGGCGTTTGTAGAGAACCCTGTGTACGTAGAGAAGTGTTCCCCTCAGGTGGAACAGCCTAGGAAGATGATAGAGCCTGAGTCCTGTGTGTGCATGGCTAGGCATAGCGAGGGAGTAGACTGGGCTAGCCTGGTTCTGAAGCAAGCTAGTGATGCATACGGTGAGTACCGAGTAGGACTGTCACAAGCATAGTCACACAACCGGCTGAACTGTTGGTCTCGCTAGCCTGCAAAAGATCCTTAGAAATATCTATCCGCATATGCATATTCACTAAGCACTAGCTTAACTAATCGTGAAAGCGACATATAAATATTTATATTCACTAATCACTCACTCACCCATCCAGCATCCATAAAATATTTGCGTGTGAAAGCGACGTCACGCCATACTTGCAGAGGCCTCGTGCCTTGAACAGTAAAGTGGTTGAGCTGCCTAACCACTTTACTATTCAAGGCACGAGGCCTCTACAAGTATGGCGTGACGTCGCTTTCACGCGCGATTATTTTATGGATGCTAGATGAGTGAGCGAGTGATTAGCGAATATAAATATTGATATGTCGCTTTTGCGATTAGTTAAGCTAGTGCTTAGTGAATATGCGTATGCGGATGGATATTTCTAAGGATCTTTTGTAGGCTGGCGAGACCAACAATTCAGTCGATCGTGCGAATATGCTTGTGACAGTCCTACTCGGTACTCACCGTATGCATCACTAGCTTGCTTCAGAAGCAGGCTAACCTGGTCTACCCCCTCGCTATCTCTAGCCACGTATACACACAGGACTTAGGCTCTATCATCTCTCCAGGTAGTTCCACCCAAAGGGAATACTTCTCTGCACACACAGGGTTCTCTACAAACGCCACTACCAGTGCTAACCCGAGAACAACACACGTAGAGGCTTCTCCTCTAGGGTCCCTAGCATAGAGACATCGCCCCATATGAACAAGTTTGAAGGAAGGCAGGGATTTAAACAGGAAAGCTTAATTCATTTCCACAGAGCAAGCTTACATACGGCTTTCCCTTTCAGGAAACCCCAAGCACTTAGCATAAACCTTAGGGATTACCTTATAAGCACAGGAAGATCACGGGGACCTTCTTTATTCTCTAATTTGCAAAGGTGGAGTGATACAGTGGTGATAAGTGATTACTACTAATGGTGGAAGATTCTCAGAGTCGTTCTGAGATCATGTCTTCATGGTGTATGTGTGGGTGGAGAGTTGGTGGAGTGGGTGGTGGATGAGAGTGCGTGTCTAAGGCACTAGGATCGGGGGTACCTTCTGACAAGAACTCGAACGGATTTGAAATTCAAATTCTGAGATCTTGAGTTACTATTCATAGCACTATTCAAATTCGGCGTTCACTATTCAAATTCATGGTTACTATTCAAATTCGGATTATGAACAGTGCACGAGAGCAGCTCAACCACTTTACTATTCAAGGCACGAGGCCTCTACAAGTATGGCGTGACGTCGCTTTCACGCGCGAATATTTTATGGATGTTGGATGAGTGAACGAGTGATTAGCGAATATAAATATTGATATGTCGCTTTCGCGATTAGTTAAGCTAGTGCTTAGTGAATATGCGTATGCGGATGGATATTTCTAAGGATCTTTTGCAGGCTGGCGAGACCAACAGTTCAACCGGTCATGCGACTATGCTTGTGACAGTCCTACTCGGTACTCACCGTATGCATCACTAGCTCGCTTCAGAACTAGGCTAACTCGGTCTACTCCCTCGCTATCCACAGCCACGCACACACAGGACTCAGGCTCTATCGTCTCCCCAGACAGTTCCAGCCGAAGGGAACATTTCTCTACGCACACAGGGTTCTCTACAAACGCCGCTACCAGGGCTAACATGAGAACAACACACGCAGAGGCTTCTCCTCTAGGGTCCCTAGCATAGAGACATCATCCCATATGAACGAGCTTGAAGGAAGGCAGAGATTAAAACAGAAAAGCTTAATTCATTTCTACAGAGCAAGCTTACATACGGCTTTCCCTTTTGGGAAACCCCAAGTACTTAGCACAAGCCTTAGGGATTACCTTACAAGCGTAGAAAAATCACTGTGACCTCCTTTATTCTCTAATTTACAAAGGTTGAGTGATACAGTGGTGATGGGTGATTGCTACTAATGGTGGATGATTCTCAGAGTACTTCTGAAATCATGTCTTCATGGTGTATGTGTGAGTGGAGAGTTGGTGGAGTGGGTGGTGGATGAGAGTGCGTGTCCGAGGCTTCGGTGATTTTCTCCTTGAGCTTTCGATGATGAATGAATGCACCCGGCGTCCCGCTTTATAGCACGAAGGGAGCGTCCTTCATGCTTATCATCTGAAGGAGCGAGCCTTATCATCTGAAGGAGCCTTCGAGACGAAGTCTTCAATTATCCCTTCTTACTGTTGCCTGGACAGCTGGACATAGAATAATTGTCCTGGCTATAGTATAGTGACGGTATATTCCTTTTGCGCTGTCCTCCATCGCGCACGGATAGTATCCTTCTGGATATTATTTTAATAAATTACCAGAGCCTTTAGGTTCTATGATATTCGAAGAATATAAAAAGGAAACTATTGGTAAAAAATATAATATCTCTCAAACTATAACATTTGTTTTCAAACAGCTAAGAAAAATATGCACGAACATACAAGCCCAAAGATCAATGAAGCAATCAGATTATAATTTTTGCAATAAAATAGTCCAAATACCATTGACATATGGAGAAGAGAGATCTAGAAACAAGAAATATCCTAAGAATTATAAGAAAGGAAATGTAAAGACAAAGAGACGTTATTTTCTTAGATGATCAGACAATAGAGCTCCTATTCCTCCATAAAAGGAATGTAAAAGATATAGTCCTAGAAAAAATTATGATAATACATGTAGATGCTTTATTTGTAAGCTCGCCATATCACTTAAGCAAAACATGTCCTAACAAAGACAAGAAAAGGTACTTCCAATAAGCAAGAAGAACAAGAAAATAGTTCAAATAATAGATAGTGTGAATAAAATATTTTAGTCTGTGATGATGATATAATGGACGATGAATCAATATATTCAATTATAGAGACAGATGAAATTAATATGATGAAGAAAAAGAATCAAGTGATGAAGAGTTAGATTTAATTGATGAGTTAGCAGGATTAAAAATAGAAATGATGGATCAAATAAACTGCGAACACAAGTGGGATCATAAAAAAGGTGATTCTATTATAAAATGTGTATTTTGCATATATAATCAAGATCCAGCAAAAAGAGCAACATGTAGGCTATGTTTAAAACAAGCATGTAATTCATGTCTAAAATAGCAAAGTAATATGAAAATTGACTCATAAGCTGAAATACTATATGAGGAAAATAAAGTGCAATCAGAAAAAGAAGTAATTCCAGAGGAAAAAAGAAACAAATATTTAAACAATATTCCACAAGAGTTTCTCATACCTAGATTAAATTTTAAGACTGAACAAACTTTGTCATACTTTACTCGTGATATTATAGATCTAATTTGGAAGAAATATGCTGAAAGGCATTACAAAATCTTTCATGATATACAAAAATACTTTATGAAATTATACCAAAGTAAAGAAAGACATCTAGGAATAATTGTGAATGCAAATACTTTTCCTTTACGTCATCTCGATGATAAATTAATTGTTAAGCCTCATCAAAGATTCTTAATATTGAAGGCTAATATAAATTTAAAATATTTCAGAAGTATACAAAGAAATATTGGAGATGATATCTCCTTACAAACTATTATTGATCATGGATTAGTCCATGATATATATGGTACAATTGAAGAAATTTTTCAATCAGAACTTAGAATAGCTATCAAAGAAGCTTGTAAGAAATTAGCATGTATTCAAGGGAAATACAAAATTAAGTTTTGTTCTAATCCATCAAAATTTACACAACCAATAAGACCAGCATACCATGATATATATATTACAAAGGGATCATACAAATTCCCTACTACATGGACTTCAGACTCATGGCAAAATTATGAAGAGCTATTCGTAAAAGACACGAACCATGATAATTTGAGAATTTTCAGTAAAGCAAAAGAATTAGAAGGAAATACAAAATTTGCTTCTGAATATTATATGATGTATCAAAATAAAATAATAAAAGTATTCTTACGAGAATGCTATGGAAGATATAGTATAATATAGAGAGAAGTTGGTAGGCTAATAAAGCCTAGTTATGGCAAAGAATGACAATTACGAAAAGAATATCGTGAATTGTTGTCTTGATATGAAATATGGCAATCTGAAGAAGTGGACAACGAAGAAAATATTGAATAGTCAATATAGACTCAGGTCAATATATATATAAGAAATATACTCCCTATGTTGATAACGTGTTATCAACAATTTGGCCGGGGAAAGAGATAACACTACAGCCATGAGTGAATACTACATGCCTATCCTTAATTTGATGTTTGCAACATCAGTCATTCGGGCGTGGAAGACCATACCAAAGAATATCTAGAAGGATACTATCCGTGCGCGATGAAGGACAGCGCAAAAGGAATATACAGTCACTCTACTGTAGCCAGGACAATTATTCTCCGTCCAGCTGTCTAGGCAACAGTAAGAAGAGATAATTGAAGACTTCACCTCGAAGGCTCCTTCAGACGATAAGGCTCGCTCCTTCAGATGATAAGCATGAAGGATGCTCCCTTCGTGCTATAAAGCGGGATGCCGGGCGCATTCATTCATCATTGAAAGCTCAATCAGAAAGACATCACACCAAAGCCTCAGGCACGTACTCTCATCCACCACCCACTCCACCAACTCTCCACCCACATATACACCATGAAGACATGATCTCAGAACAACTCTGAGAATCTTCCACCATTAGTAGTAATCATCCATCACCACTGTATCACTCCACCTTTGTAAATTAGAGAATAAATGAGGTCCCCGTGATCTTTCTGCGCTTGTAAGGTAATCCCTAAGGCTTGTGCTAAGTGCTTGGGGTTTCCCGAAAGGGAAAGCCGTATGTAAGCTTGCTCTGTGGAAATGAATTAAGCTTTCCTGTTTTAATCCCTGCTTCCTTCAAGCTCGTTCATATGGGGCGATGTCTCTATGCTAGGAACCCTAGAGGAGAAGCCTCTGCGTGTGTTGTTCTCATGTTAGCCCTTGTAGCGGCGTTTGTAGAGAACCATGTGTGTGTAGAGAAATATTCCCTTCGGATGGAACTGCCTGGGGAGACGATAGAGCCTGAGTCATGTGTGTGAGTGGCTGGGAATAGCGAGCGAGTAGACCGGGCTAGCCTGGTTCTAAAGCGAGCTAGTGATGCATACGGTGAGTACCGAGTAGGACTGTCACAAGCATAGTCGCACGACCGGCTGAACTATTGGTCTCGCCAGCCTACAAAAAATCCTTAGAAATATTCATCCCCATACGCATATTCACTAAGCACTAGCTTAACTAATCGCGAAAGCGACATATCAATATTTATATTCACTAATCACTCGCTCATTCATCCAGCATCCATAAAATATTCGCGCGTGAAAGCGATGTCACGCCATACTTGCAGAGGCCTCGTGCCTTGAACAGTAAAGTGGTTGAGTTGCCCTCACGCACTGTTCATATCCTGAATTTGAATAGTAACCGTGAATTTGAATAGTGAACGCCGAATTTAAATAGTGCTATGAATAGTAACTCAAGATCTTAGAATTTGAAATTCGAATCCGTTCGAGTTTTCGATAGAACGTACCCCCGATCCTAGTGGAATTCGAAATTCGAATTCTAGGATCTCAAGTTACTATTCACAGCACTATTCAAATTCGGTGTTCATTATTCAAATTCGCGGCTACTATTCAAATTCGGATTATGAACAGTGCACGAGGGTGGCTCAACCACTTTACTATTCAAGGCACGAGGCCTCTGCAAGTATGGCGTGGCGTCGCTTTCACGCGTGATTATTTTATGGATGCTGGATGAGTGAGCGAGTGATTAGTGAATATAAATATTGATATGTCGCTTTCGCGATTAGTTAAGCTAGTGCTTAGTGAATATGCGTATGCGGATGATTATTTCTAAGAATCTTTTGCAGGCTGGTGAGACCAACAGTTCAGCCAGTCGTGCGACTATGCTTGTGACAGTCCTACTCGGTACTCACCGTATGCATCAGCATCACTAGCTCGCTTCGGAACCAGGCTAGCCCGTTCTACTCCCTCGCTATCTTCAGCCACATACACACAGGACTCAGGCTCTATCGTCTCCCCTCGTCAGCCTGCAAAAGATCCTTAGAAATATCCATCTGCATACGCATATTCACTAAGCACTAGCTTAACTAATCTCGAAAGCGACATATCAATATTTATATTCGCTAATCACTCGCTCACTCATCCAACGTCCATAAAATAATCACGCGTGAAAGCGACGTCACGCCATACTTGCAGAGGCCTCGTGCCTTAAATAGTAAAGTGGTTGAGCTACTCTCGTGCACTGTTCATATCCCGAATTTGAATAGTAGCCACGAATTTGAATAGTGAACACCGAATTTAAATAGTGCTGCGAATTGTAACTCGAGATGTTAGAATTCGAATTTCGAATCAAATTCGTGGTTACTATTCAAATTCGGATTATAAATAGTGCACAAGAGCAGCTCAGCCACTTTACTATTCAAGGCACGAGGCCTCTGCAAGTATGGCGTGACGTCGCTTTCACGCGCTAATATTTTATGGATGCTGGATGAGTGAGCGAGTGATTAGTGAATATAAATATTGATATGTCACTTTCGCGATTAGTTAAGCTAGTGCTTAGTGAATATACGTATATGGATGATTATTTCTAAGGATCTTTTGCAGGCTGGCGAGACCAACAGTTCAGCCGGTCGTGCGACTATGCTTATGACAGTCATACTCGATACTCACCGTATGCATCACTAGCTCGCTTCAGAATCAGGCTAGCCCGGTCTACTCCCTCGCTATCCATAGCCACGCACATACAGGACTCAGGCTCTATCGTCTCCCCAGGTAGTTCCATCTGAAGAGAACACTTCTCTACGCACACAGGGTTCTCTACAAACGCCGCTACCTAGGGCTAACACGAGAACAACACACGCAGAGGCTTCTTCTCTAGGGTCCCTAGCATAGAGTCATCGCCCTATATGAACGAGCTTGAAGGAAGGCAGGGATTCAAACAGAAAAGCTTAATTATTTCCACAGAGCAAGCTTACATACGGCTTTCTCCTTTCGGGAAACCCCAAACACTTATCACAAACCTTAGAGATTACCTTACAAGCGCAGAAAGATCCACGGGGACCTCCTTTATTCTCTAATTTACAAATGTGGAGTGATACAGTGGTGATGGATGATTACTACTAATGGTGGATGATTGTCAGAGTCTTTCTGAGATCATGTCTTCATGGTGTATGTGTGGGTGGAGAGTTGGTGGAGTAGGTGGTGGATGAGAGTGCGTGTCTGAGGCTTCGGTGATTTTCTCCTTGAGCTTTCGATGATGAATGAATGCGCCCGGCGTCCCGCTTTATAGCACGAAGGGAGCGTCCTTCGTGCTTATCATTTGAAGGAGCGAGCCTTATCGTCTGAAGGAGCCTTCGAGGCGGAGTCTTCAATTATCTCTTCTTACTGTTGCCTGGACAACTGGATGGAGAATAATTGTCCTGGCTACAGTAGAGTGACTGTATATTCCTTTTGCGCTATCCTCCATCGCGCACGGATAGTATCCTTCTGGATATTTTTTGGTATGGTCTTCCACGCCCGAATGATTGATGTTGCAAACATCTATATATATGTATATACACGGCAATAATAGTGCAGGATCGATGCTTGTCAATTTGTGGACCAGGATCGATGCAGCTTGTCGATATATTCTCAGGTCCACAAATCGACAAGCTGCATCGATCCTGCACTATTATTGCCGGTAACTGATTGACAATGGTGTTTGTTTCTCAATTCTCAGGTCCACAAATCGACAAGCTGCATATATATATATATATATATATATATATATATATATATATATATATTGCTGTTTGTTTTGTTTCTCAATTCTCAGGTCCACGAATCGACAAGCTGCATCGATCCTGCACTATTATTGCCGGTAACTGATTGACAATCAGGCCGGATAGATGGCGTCGGTGAAGAGCAAGATCCTGGTGGTCGGCGGCACGGGGTACCTGGGCAGGCACGTCGTGGCGGCGAGCGCGCGGCTGGGGCACCCCACCGTCGCGCTCGTCAGGGACACGGCCCCCGCCGACCCGGCCAAGGCTGCGCTGCTCAAGAGCTTCCAGGACGCCGGCGTAACGCTCCTGAAGGGCGACCTGTACGATCAGGCCAGCCTGGTGAGCGCGGTGAAGGGCGCCGACGTGGTCATCTCCACGGTCGGGTCGCTGCAGATCGCCGACCAGACCAGGCTCATCGACGCCTATCAAGGAGGCCGGCAACGTCAAGGTCGGCCGGCCGTGTCCTGCTTGTTTTTAGGCTTCTAGCTCTTGTTCTTTCTTCCCCTTGCTGCACTGCAAGTCTGCAACTGCATATATGCGCTTGCAGAGGTTCTTCCCGTCGGAGTTCGGCCTGGACGTGGACCGCACGGGCATCGTGGAGCCGGGCAAGTCCATCCTAAGCGGCAAGGTGGCCATCCGCCGCGCCACCGAGGCCGCGGGCATCCCGTACACCTACGCCGTGGCCGGCTACTTCGCGGGCTACGGGCTCCCGAACATCGGGCAAGCTCCTCGCCCCCGGCCCGCCCACGGACAAGGCGGTCGTCCTCGGCGATGGCGACACCAAGGTGGTGTTCGTCGACGAGGCGGACATCGGGACCTACACGGTGCTGGCCGCCGCCGACCCGCGCGCCGAGAACAAGACGCTGTACATCAAGCCCCCCGCCAACACGCTGTCGCACAACGAGCTGCTGTCGCTGTGGGAGAAGAAGACCGGCAAGACGTTCCAGAGGGAGTACGTGCCCGAGGAAGCCGTGCTCAAGCAGATCCAAGGTTGGTTCGGTTCAGTTCAGTTCATCCGTGGATGATCTCTATTGCAGGTTTTAACAGGCAGTACAGCTGCGAATAACGGTGTCCATGCGTGCGTGCGTGTGCAGAGTCGCCGATCCCGCTGAACATCATCCTGGCGATCGGGCACGCGGCGTACGTGCGTGGGGAGCAGACGGGCTTCGAGATCGACCCGGCCAAGGGGGTGGACGCCACCGAGCTGTACCCGGACGTCAAGTACACCACTGTCGATGAGTACCTCAACCGCTTCCTCTGAAGTCTGAACAAACAGGACGATGTGTGGTGTGGATGTCGTAATCGTGATTCGTCAGCTGCTACTGCTAGTCGCTAGCGACGACGTGTCTGATGGATCTAGCGTGCCTACCCTTTTTTTTTCTTTGAGGGATCTAGCGTGCCTACTTGTTGTAATGGCCTCACCTTTTCCTCGATTCTACGCCAATATAATAAGAGAACCCTCATTCGATCGGTTTGTTGCTTTCAGATTGACAAGGCTACCACAAGCTAGCGACTCGGTGTCTCGGTATATGAATGATAGTATCTCCCACCAAATTAAAGGAAATAACCACATTGATTCAGTTAAATATATGTTGAAGTTTGACATTCAGGTGGCGCTGGAATGCTACATTTTCGGGAGTCGTCGTCAAGACCGGTGAACGAAGTCCATCATCGCCCATATAAGGAAATTAATCGAGAGGATAAACTAATCACATATACTGTATTTATTTATAGACATTTCTGTAAGGAAAGAGAGAGATTAGACAACTAACGTGTAAGGAATGGAGATATATATTCATAAGAGAAAAAAGGAAGGGAGATGCTAATGCCCGGACGTTTGGATGGACGCGCGCGTCCGGACGTCCCGCGCCTCCTTTGTTTTCCACACCCGCGTGGTCGCGCAGACGCGTCACCCTGCCTGCGCCCTCCGCTGGCACATAGGAACCACCTGCTTCATCTCCGCTTCTCCCGCGCACGTGGGGACCGCCTGCACCCCGCTCCATATCAAGCAGGCTAGGACTGCCTGTGCCTACGCCGGCTGCTTCCCATGCACGCTTCACACAGGAACCGCATGCAGGACGCCCTAGCAGCTGTAGGAGGTGGCAGCGACAGGTGGGTTCCATTGTAACATATGCAACACCCGATCTACTTTTGCAACATCTAGATAAAACACTTGCAATATACGCCTGAAACACTTGCAAAACGCCTAAAAACACTTGAAACCTATTGGAAGCATATGCAACATGCAAATAAAACACTTGCAACGTGCGTGAAACATATACAATATCCAGATAAACACTTGCAACATATGTCTGAGAAACAAATGAAACATTCGGAACAGACGCTTGCAACATTCCAATCACATAGGGCCCATAGTCCTGCCTGGTGCGTTCCCGCAGCCTTGCCTCGTCTGTCTGCCTCCTTGCGATCCAATCTCCCTCCGTCGCGCGACAATCACGGGCAAGATCTCATGCAAAAGAACCGAAGTCCATTGCCTTGCATGCGTGTGAGCCAATC
The DNA here is from genome assembly GCF_019320115.1 of Miscanthus floridulus. NCBI lineage: Eukaryota > Viridiplantae > Streptophyta > Magnoliopsida > Poales > Poaceae > Miscanthus > Miscanthus floridulus. The sequence continues at coordinate 25,048,408 of NC_089584.1, forward strand.
GTGTGCATGCAAGATCAAGAAGGAAACTACTATTTTGATTGATTGATTGATCCGGTCAATCCTGCCATCAGCGCCCTCAGGAATCATGCAAGGATTACATCACGCGACGATCATCTCGCACTGCCAGTTAAGCAACCGTCCTTCCTATGCACACCGCACGTCCTCACCCTCGTGCGCAGTGCCCTCGCACTTGCCCTTGCGCGCCGCCCTCACCTCGCCGCTCGTCCTCGACGTTGCTTGTCGCACACGCCGTCGCGCTCGTCGCCGTCGCCTTGTCTACGCTGACCCTGCTTCCTCGTCCTCAACGGTGCCGGGCTTGACTTCCTCCTCACCGCTATAGTGGAGAGGCAACATCAACGGATCGTGCACCGCCTATGTTTCAATCCAGGTGTTCCCTCCCTTCCTACTGTTCATGACCGGTGAAACCTGTACTGTTCATCTTCCTGGTCGGGTTCAAGGCAGAAGGCACACGGGTGGTTCAGAAGAAGTTTTGTTGTCGAATACAATAGATGGTCCTGGGGTCATTTGACCATCTTTGTTGCTGTTTTAGAAGAGCGTTAAAAATAGCTAATTTAAATTCTCTCCACCAGCAGTCATAGTATATTACTGTACTTGAAATTTTGTTGTATTTGCCTTTATAGTGTATTGATCAGCGGCGCACAGGCGGATTGATCATATGGAGGTCTTGAAGTGTAATGGTGGATTACCGAGGGAGCAATGCAAAGGCCTCTGAAATCTCAAACTCTGAATGGTGCCTCATGCCCAATGAAGGGGGAGATGGTCCGTTCTTCCTCCCAGATGCCTCCAAGTCTGTTTGCCGCATGTACTGCTTGTGGAATTGTCCAGGTATTTTTTTTGTCCTATGCATCAGTTGCCACGGATCCCATTCTGACATTTTGATGGCACATCCTGTTATAGAATTAATTTGCTCAATATAAGTATACAATTTATAGATTGAAAAAAAGCAATCCAGTGTCGGGTGATATGTTGGCGTTGGGGTGATAACCGTGATATTCTAATAGAAAATGGTTTGTGACTATATGTTTACATAATATGACTTGCATCTACTACAACTTTTTTTGTTTGGAAAATAACATGAACGATAAAAAAATTGAAGTCCTAACGTATAATATTTGCAGGCTATGGAAATAATTTGTTTCCTCTGAACTTCAGGAAAATAAAGTAGACCGACGGTAGAAAAAAATATTGCCTGGTCTGGACTGAGATTCTATGTACTATCTGGTAGTTTAATGTGGACTATATCAGGCACAAAACATGTATCATCTTGGCATTAGTTCTGAATGCCTAAATCAGTTTTTTCTTAATTTGGCGCTGTAATACCCTAGAATTTATAAAAAAAATAATATGCTGGCTGAGTAGAGTAAAGAGAAGAAAAAAATAACTTTTTGAACCATAAGTCGTTTGGACGATCAGAGACCGTGGTTATGTAGATCTTGTCGAAACGAATCCGTTTGACTACCAACATATTTTGTTTGGAGGTCATTTGAATCTGGGACAAGCTGTTAAATTTGGGACATGCAAAATATATTTGTCATATCTTGATTTTGGATTGGCTACTAGACGTTTGGTGGTATTATTTGTCCCATTGCAATGCACGGGCACTCAACTAACTTAGAGTCATGGTCGCTTGTAATAATAATATCTATGATTTAACTATTTTTATATATTGCTGATGCTGAATCTTGACATAAACACTTAAGTGGATATCTTATTCTACAATATATGTCTGTGTGGAATAGATAAAGCCATACATATTTATACGGTGAGTACAACATACTTTGTTTTAAGGTTTTAAGAGAGATTTTTCAAGACACGCAGTATTCCCCATGCGGTGGGCACTAATATTTACATATATACTCTAACATATGTACATGATGGTATAGAGATGCGGCGGAACTTATTTGTACATTCATTGGTGTATGAAAGAAATAGATATCGGAGATTTGTTCCTGCCGATATAAAATATTATCTTAGCCGCATCACGAAAAGGTCTACACAATAGGGTTGGTGAGCCTGCGATGCCGCGCTCTACGTGATTGTGTTAATTTCATAAATTTTGCCTTTTGGATTAAATGTCACTTTAACGTTGGTATTTAATTTTACAGTATTGATATCTTATCGTGCGATCCGTGTGCTTTTAGTATAAAATGTTAGCTATTCCGTAGCAACGCACAGACACGAACATATACATAATTAAAATAATATATGTAGAAAAATCAAAATATCTTCTAATTTCGAACTAAGTGAGAAAATTCCAATTATTATTTTATAGTGAATTAGCTTGCACCCCGACACAATGCATGAGAATGATATATTTTGAAGTTTACCTTGGACATCATCATCTTAAAAAAACTAGGAAGAATCAAATGTACAATTATGATAACCTCTAATTTACTTTTACTCGTCGCTTGCAATAATAATACCTATGATTTAACTATTTCTATATATTGCTGATGGTGAATCTTGCCATAGACACTCAAATGGATACCTTATTCTACAGTATAATTCTGCGGGAAATAGTCCTAAAGCCACATATATTTATACGGTGAGTATAACATATTTAAGGTATTGTGAGAGATTTTTCAAGACACGCAGTATTACCCATGTGACAGGAACTAATATTTACATATATACTCGAACTTGTGTATATGATGGTCTGAGGATGCGATAGAACTTATTCGTGGATTTATTGGCATACGAAAGAAATAGATATCGGAGATTTCTTTCTGCTGATATAAAATATTATCTTAGTCGCATCATGAAAAAATCTATACAGTAGAGTTTGTGAGCTTGCGACATCGCGCTCCGTGACTGTGTTAATTTCACGAACTTTGCCTTTTGGATTAAATATCACTTTAATGTCGGTATTTAATTTTGACCCTGTTCGTTTCTCTTATAATCTGTCTTTTTTAGCTTGTTTTTTCAGCCGGAATAGTGTTTTTTTTCTCACAACAAATTAGCCGGAACAGTATTTTGGCTCATTTTTTTAGTAAAGCGAACGGGGCCTTTATAGTATTGTTATCTTATCGTACGATCCATGTATTTTTAGTATAAAAATTTAGTTGTCCCGTAGCAACAGACAAAACAAAACTGACAAAGACTCGAGGTCGCCGTTCAATGGCCTCTCCTAGCCGCCCTCCGCTATCCATAGGCAGACCCCGACTCCGGTAGTCCCTCGGCCGGCGACTACCCGAGGCCCCGAGTAGTGACCGGAGGTTGAAGACGAATCGGGCACCCAAGGCCCCGAGCGAGGGGCACAAGCGACGCGTGACTGGGCCGTCTCCGTCTGGCCAGGCTGCCAGGCCCAATGGCGGAGTGGCCCATCTCGCTAACTGGACCTTAGGGCAAGCAGAGCAGGGCCACAGCCCAGCGGCCACGACGCTCGACGCTCGCACCCACGGACTCGGGCGCTTGGTGGCGGGGGCGGCGCTCCAAGGCGGCAAGGCCGCAAGACGGAAGGGCGGGCGGTCGCCGGTCAGCACGGGCACGCGGCGGCTCCCCGATCGGCCGCTCCCTCTCCCAACTCCCCCTCTCAGGTCCCAACGCGTGGCTTATCGGCAGTCAGCGAGCAGCCAGCAGCCGCGGCCTGCGGGAGAGTGGAGACGGCCGGTCCTGGTTGGCAGCAGGCGGAAGCAGCCGCGGCTCGGCAGCTAGCCGGCTGCGCTCGGCGGCCAGCGCGCGGCGCCTGCGTCGCTGCGCTCCGCCCTACCTAAAATGTTTGGCTGGGTCCATCACTGCCGCTACTGTTGGCAGCTTGCCGAATTGAGCTTGGCCGCGCCTGCCTCTACCCCTACGCGCGGCCTGAGCTTGCCCGCGCCTGCCTCTGCCCTTACGCGCGGCCGCCGAACGCTGCTCGCGTGAGCGTGTTCCCCCACTGTGCGGTCACGCCCGTCAGGTGCTTGACAGAATGCCGTTTCAGCCCTAGCGCCGCCGCGCACGTCTGACAGATGCAGGGGACCCTCGGCGTCTGATCCAGAGCGCCGCACGCGTCGCTGCGTGTTCTCTTCCCGCGGCTGCTAACCGCGCGGGCGAGATGGCTGCAAGGCGGCGGCGGGTGGACAGGGGTTCCGGAGGAGGACGAGGCGGCGGCCCCGTACGCCGACGTGCCTCGGCCGGGTAGGAAGTGGGAGCGGAAGCCGTACGTGACGCCGATAAAGGTGCTCATCCGGCGGGCCAAGGAGTCGAGGCAGGCCCACCGGGAGAACCCGTGCCGCGTGCTCGAGCACCCGCCCGACAACGGCCTTGTCGTGCTGCACCTCGTCGACGTCGCCCGCCGCGTGCACGCCGCTAGGAAGGGGCTCCTCGATGGCCTGACCAGGCTCGTCGAGGGCGAGGGCGCCATCCCGGTGAAGCGATGCAGGTGAGGGACACTCTGCTCGGAAGCGCCACGGCTCACGAAATCAGTCAGCAGTGATGGAACTATGGCATGATGGATTCTTGTTGTTGCCAGGTTCTGCTCGGAGGTGCACATCGGCCGCGTCGGGCACGAGATCAGGACGTGCGAAGGGCGTAACAGCGGCGCGAGGAACTCCCTGCACGTGTGGCGGCCGGGGACCGTGCGGGACGTCGTCGGCTTCCCCTACTGCTACCACCTGTTCGACCTCGTCGGGAAGCCCAGAGTCGTGCACAAGTAGAAGTACGACGTGCCGAGGCTCCCAGCGATCCTGGAGCTCTGCATCCAGGCCGGAGTCGATGTCCAGCGCTACCCGACCAAGCGGCGCACCAGGCCAGTGCCGCCAGTCTACTCCATTGAAGGCAGGATCGTGGACTTTGAGCCGGACGACGAAGCAGCTGGGACGTTACCTGAACCGCCAGCGTGCACACCATCGTTGTCTACAGCTGTGTCAACCATAATAAGTTCAACTTCTCCTGATGTTGTTAGCGAAGAAGAGGAAAAGGAGGAGATCACCGTGACTGAGCTTGCATCGAGGACACTGCAATCGTGGCTGGACATGAGGTCCGTCGTGGCGAGGCTGATGAAGAAGTACAGCGTCCACACCTGCAGCTACTGCCCGGACGTGCAGGTCGGCCCCAAGGGGCACAAGGTGCGGATGTGCAGGCCCACCAAGCACCAGCAGCGGGACGGGCAGAACACGTGGCAGGAGGCCACGGTGGACGACCTGGTCCCGCCCAACTACGTGTGGCACGTCGCGGACCCCGCCGGCGACGAGTCGCCGCCGTTGGCCAACGAGCTCAAGCGGTACTACGGCAAGGCCCCCGCGGTGGTGGAGCTGTGCGTGCAGGCTGGCGCGCCCGTGCCCGTGGCGTACCAGAGCATGATGCGGCTCGACGTCGTGCTGCCAGCGCGCGACGAGTATGACCTCGTCGCCTGAGGCTGTAGCGCGTTGTGTGGCCTTGTTCGTTTCGTTGATTGCGGATGATCTCCCGTGTGCTTGAAATGTGAGAAGTCCGGCCGGGTTTGAATTGTGAGAATGCAGGGTTGTTGTATTGTGTGTCGAACGAACAGTTTGCAGCTGTATTTAGATGAACGCTGTCACGATGCAGAACAAATTTCTTGATGCTTTCCTGCCACTCTTGGGCAGCTTCTCATCGATGCAGCTGTGACTGCAACTTGCTTCCTGTTGTTGCTGATGAAGCTGCTCAAATGACCATTTTTGGAAAAGATAAGAGTGTTGCAGCCTGTGTGATTGGAATGGTAGATGGTGGTTTGTTTTTGAGTGTCCGCTCCTGCCCCGCACTTCCACCTCCCTCCCGTCCTGCGAGGAGCACCACCAGGTGTGCCAATCCCTTCTCTTCCCTTCCTGCTGTGCGAAACTGAGCACTCAAACCCTACTTAACTTCGATCTAATTACATGTGTGTACATGTATTATGCCTGCTAACTTCGATCCCTTTCAAAGGTTATCATGAGGATTCAAGTATTGTGTACATTTCTTTGCACTGCTTCTCAATAGGATTGTTTCTGTTTATCGCTTGACACAGGGTTCCTGGTTGACCTTTCCAGATGTGTGATTGCTTTTAACTGCTAATTTTTGCTGTGTTTATGAGGGATTAACCCGTAGCAAGTTGTGTTCTTCTGATAAGGTACTCTGTCAGCTTCAATTACTGCATGCTTAGTTGCTATATGAAACTATCCTGCCATGAAAATAATTGTATAACTATCATCATTCACTTCATCACTTGATCAGAGTTGTAGGGCACAACATCTAAGCATTTGGGTTTACTGTATGAGATCAATGTTGCTGTTCAAGGCATCACAAACGTTTTAGTTTACCATTTTTGTTGTCTAAAATGGTTTTACTAGCCGACTTGCAGTGCATTAGCAGCTTGGTCTATATTATTCTGTAGATTACCATACCTAGTCAGCCCAACTTAGAAACTGGTTTCTGAAACTGATCGGTACCTAATGCACTGAATGCAAAATAAGATTGACCTATATGATTTTTTAACAATTCAGTATATTTGTCTAAACCTACTTATGTAACAGTTCCTGCCGCTAAGTAACAGTTCCAAATTCAGTATACTGGTGCATTAGCTGAAAACATTTTTCTCATGCAGTTACTAAATCCATTCAGTGTCTATGGTTGATTGCTTATAGCCCTACTAAATGTTTGCTTCTCATTTGCACTACTGATCCCTGATGGATATACTGCCTTCTGTGTTGGTATGTGCCCTTTAGTAACAACCTGATGAAGAAAACTCAATCTGGCACTAAAATAAGAGACCTTTGTGTCTAGCCATGAGATATTTGCATCGTAACAAGATGGACCATTTTAGATCTATTAAAGGATCAATATGTCATGCATCATATGCAAACCACCTAAATTTTCATGTAATCATATCTTAAGGGCCATGTGATTCAGTTCATCAGCTCTTATGTCTTATGGAGCTGTACTCGCCAGAAAGTTTGAGCAGCTTATATCTAAAGGGCGTTGTTCTAGCTGTGACCGGGCTACCAAGATGGGAATAGGATTGGGATGCATTCTTAGAAATTAGGAGCTCATCGTTTGGTGTCTAGGACTACGATATACATATAGGGTTTAAATGCAATTTGATTTTGCAGTTACGGTTGAGCTTCCTTAAGTTGTAGTGCGGCATAATTCAATGAAGATGTAATGGAAAATAGGTTGCTGCTGATGTGTGTTTTCTGCTGCTAGAGGACTAAAATGTGCTAGAGGCTTAAAACTCCATTTTTGGTCGACCTGCTGCTAAGAGGACTAAAATGTGCTAGAGGCTTAAAACTCCATTTTTTGTCGACCTAGAAATGTCTGTTTCGTCGATGTGCCTTCGATTCACTACTATACTCTAATGATCTATTATTTTCCAGAAATAATATATTACCACAGGGTGTTATAGTCTGGTGCATATTTCTACGTCATTCTTCCTTGGTACTTCCTTTAGTGAAAGAAACTGACTATATATTTCTAGCCAAGTACACCCTTTGTTTGTAATTATATGACATTTAGGACAAACTAATATATGCCACTTCTCTATTCTCAAAGCCCTGTTTATAAGCATGTAGATAAAAAAACATTCACAAGCATGCTTCTTTGGATATTCCGTTCCCTCTGCATTTATTTCATTTGTGTATGAGCCGTCGTCATGGAGATTAGAACGGAGTATGTTTATTTCATTTATCCTGCCTCACAAGATAAGAACAGCGATAGGAAAACAACAATAGTTGGTCCTTTTTCTCTTCAAGGATCAATTTTGCCCCCAAATAATACAGCATCCCATCAATCTAATTAATGGGATGGTTTTAACAGACTAACTTCTCTAATCTTCTCCTTTACTTATTTGTGTAACATTTTAACCTTTGGTGTGAAACATAGCATGGAGACTAACTTCTCAAACATAGCATGCATGACTTCTAGCATCTGGACCCGATTTAGTAAATTTTTTGTGTGTTAGTTTAAATTACCTTTGCTTTGCTGCAAATAATCCTTTGTGGACCTAGTAAATTTCTTCTTAGGAAAGCAAAGCATTCTCTATTGATTAACCTCACCTGATATGCTTAATCCTCTAACCTCACCTGATATGCTTAATCCTACAACAAAGAGGCACATGGCCATGTTTTAGATATGTGCATTTCCTGTTTTTGCTGTGATTGTTTCAATATCATTAATTGCCCTTTTTTATATCTAAAATAGTAAAAGTGCAATGCGGATATTAATATATATCATCAACAAAAGGCTTTGAAAAATAAGGAAAATTTACAGGCTATTTGTCATGTGCCTTCATATTAATATCCATTGCCTTCAGATTAATATCCATTGCCTTCACATTCCACCAAGGGGAACGTTTCAAATTTGCTTTCTTTACCTGCAGATCTAGTAACCAGTTCGCTGCTGCCCACCTCCAGAAAGTCATCTACACCGCCAGGGCCCACAGATAAGGCAAAGTTTCCTGTGTACTTGTGTAATTGCTTAGCTTCATGAGCAATTTATATGTTCGAGAATGCACTACTCCTCTGTCCATACGAACATGATTCTAAAAAAACAGAGCCATCTGCCATCCAGACTACCAGAGTCAGCATATCTATTCTGAACTTTTGCTTATACAATCCACTCCATACGTGTATAGCTATGAATTAATTTAATTTGTTTGTTGCAGACGACTTTAATAGTTTTTATAGTCTTTAGTACATCATTTGTTAGTTACTTAGTCATCGTTGGCAGTGCTCTTCCGAACATCTGAATGCCAATCTGAAATTGACTCTTCTTCCTTGTTTCAACCTTTTGTTTCGTTCCCTATAGTATTCAGGTTGCTTCTCTAGCTTTCATTTTTTGTTGAGGCCTCCATTTTTTTTCTGTCAAAATCCAGTTAGGAGCAAGTAACGCTATGATTGAGATGAATATCTTCAGACAAAAAAATATGCAAAATTGAGTGCAATAAGTCTTCTCTGCTGAAATTGTTTTTAATCCAAAGTTGTGATCATTGGCAAATTAGTAGTTGTTAATATACCTCATTTGCCCCGGCTGTTGCAACCACCTCTAAAAAACAAAAGATTCAGCCATGCTTTTCTATGCTTGGGGATGGGTAGGTTTGAAATCTATGGTGTTGTTTAGATCCTTAATTTTTTCTCATTTTGTGTCAGGTCTTGCTCGTTGTGGATTAGTGTTTTCTTGTTCATTTCTTTTGTATAAAAGATTCACAAGCTGTAGAAACAATCAAGCCATTCTAATGGTCTTGCATAAAAAAATTAAAGAACTAAACACTACATACCATAGGCATGTGTATTTTCATAATGCTTGTTGACAATATGTTCTAATGGTTATCATCTTGAAAGGCCTTTTAATTCACTCTTTCATTCCCGTCTGAATTTCCATTTGAAGACATTCCTCATTCCATCTAGGAATATGTATATTCACTGCGTCCGTGTACTGCAAGGTAAATCCAAAAGTGTACCTGGCATACATCAGTGCTGGTGTGTCTTTACACCAGTCTTCAATAGGTCTAGGATCAATCATGATAAGCATCTTCTCCTTCTGATCGAAAACATAAAGCATATCTTTCGAATGTGCAGCCATGGCAAAAGAAACTGCAAACATGGTAGTGTTTAGAATAGTATATAGGAAACAAGTAATAAAAGCAGGAGCAAGCAACTTACGTATCTTCATTGTGCTAAGCTGTATTCCATATCCTCACATACACCAATCGCAGCAGCCATTTCTTTCTTAGTGTATTTTTATGGTATTCTGGTATTTTTGTTAAAGCATATATTTTCTAGAAGAGAAGGATATCGGGAGTCAGGATTAGTATAACTTGGCCTACTTTATACAATTAGGAGAACAACAAATAAGACAATATAATATAGCACAATAAGAATTTTAAAAATATTCTTACACAGAATCTCAGGTCCATGTGATGCTTCGTATTACTATTGTATTTTTTCATTGTATTATACTCTCGAGCTGCCTAAAAATGGACATCTAAGTTGAAACAGTTCTCAGAGATGCCTCGATTGTTCATTAACAACTCTTGTAGGTCCTTGACACTTAGGGCAATCATGGAGGGATGTAAATCTTTAACCCAAGGCTTCTTGCAAAGCATTAGACACAGATGATGATTTTCGTCATATAAGATAGCACACTATTATTAAGTAAATAAAGTAATTAAAATAAGCATGTAGCTTACTTCAACGTCGCTTCATCCTGAATTGCCATGACGTAATCACACAGTAACTCAGTCATCTCTTCCTGATTCATTGGCATGTCTTTCATGGCCTCAAATGCCCAAAACTCATCAGGGTCTTGGTTGGCATGGACTTGTGGGGATTTATTCTGAGTTTGTATGTGTTGAGGGGTGCCCATTTGAACCACTAAGCATTCGGCCTACTCATAATGTTTTCTCTTTTTCGTGGACTACTTGATCAGCCATCTTTGGATTCTCTATTATGGCATAGTCGCTTGGGCTTCTAATATTTTCATCCCTATCAAGATATGGAGCACCCTTTCGTTTGTTTAACTCTGACGATAGCAAGATCGCCGCAAGCTTCAATCTAAATTCTTTCATATCTTCCTGCACGATAGTATGAACCTAATCTCCCACAACTAAAAAGAATAAAACATGGACATTTTTTTATGCGACATTCTAACGTGGGCCCATAGTTTTGCCTGCTGCGATCCAGCACCCGTCGCTCCTATGCCCATCCTTGTGAAGGAAACAAACCTCGCTCCCGTGGTTTCAAAAGGAAACAACTATGAAAAGAACGTGCAATCGTGATCATCGGAAAAAATTCCCGCCCGGCTCCACGAAATCACGACACCTCCTATTCCTACCTTCCTAAATCCCTCACCCTCTCGCTCTCCTCCAATCACGTGATTCCCCGTCGTGGCGCGCGCGATCTCCTCCAATCACGCGAGCATCTCCTCCACCTATGCTCGACCGCCTCAAGTGAATCCCCAAGCCGGGCACAGCGAGGCGTAGGCGCGTCACTCCTCCCTCCATTCGCTAGCCAGCGGGCGCCTCCTCCCTCTCCTTGGCCGCCGGCTGCAGCCACGGCCTAGCCGGCCATGACCCGGCGTAGATCTGGGACCGATGCGTGCCGCCACGGCCCGCTCCTACCGGCCTACCTCGCCGACACCGACGCCTCGCTGCTACCACACCAAGGCCACCGCCTACCCCGACCTTGGCCTTGGTCCCATCTGCGAAGGGTGTTTGGTCTCCGTCGTCTTGCCTTTACCACGGTGGTTCACAGGGCGGAAGAAGCCCCAGTAGCAAACGACCTCAGCGGCGGTGGTAAGGGGCGCATGGAAGGAGAAATCAATGATAGGAATGGCCCTAGGGACTCCCTAGCTCTGCCCCACCATTGCCCATTGCTCTGGCGGTGCTCGCCCCACCATAATTCCAAGTGTGAGGCCGGACATGAAGGATCCGCACACGCGACATGACCAGGGTCTGCTGGTCACCATGCCAAACCCTAGGCCGAGGTGAGCCCTTGCCTCCTCTCCTCTCCCTGTCCATGTCCCTTTTTCTCCTTCTCTCAGATCTGTGGTGTCCTTCTTGAAGCAGCAGGCGGTGGAGGAGCTGCTCCGGTGAGTGGAGGAGCTGGAGCAGGCGAAGGCATGGTTGCTCGGCGAGGAGGAGGCCATGGAGAACCAGTCATGGGTGGCTGCCTGAGGAGGAGAACGCAGCGCGAGTGCTGCTGCAAGAGCTCAACGCTGGGAGTACCTGGGTCGAAGAGTATGTGTGATTGCCCTCGCCATTCGTGCTCCCATCGGCCAGTCTCGATGCTGCCTTTCATGTCACCCAAGTTCGGCGACACCCCCTTTGCCATCATCTATTGCGTTCTAAGCTTCTGAACCATCACATGGTGGAATGCTTTGACCTTAGCCCTGGATCAACTCCTGCTCGATTCTCAAATTCAAAGCCTCTGGCAAAAATATTTGCGTACTCCTTGTAGTGTTGTGCAGGAAGCACGCTGAGAAGGGCTCAACGGCAGTAAGTTCCGTCCTAAAGGTGAAGAGGTTGCAGTCGTTGCACACTTGTACCTGTTCTTGGAGCTCAGCTCAGCCAAGATATTAGAGGGAGGTTGGTGGTGTCATCACTGGAGTGTGTTCATGGTAGTTTACCTCCTTTGCGTGACAATTGAATGTGCGGGCTTCAGAACGCTGGTGCAGACATATCATTCGCTTACTTGTTAATTGCTGTGGTTCATTACAACTACGATGTAAAATGCATACTTTCTAATCATTGTCCATTTCATGGCTCAGAACTCATGAGTGTGAACTGTGCAGTGAAAATTTAGTTCACTTAAAATGTTAAGTGCTCAACGGCATTCATGCTTGCTGCAATTAGATGGCTTGGGTCGGGTTGCTTCTATTTAGCCATATATGTATGTAGAAGAAATATAGATATTGCAAAGGACCTTGCTTGTCATTGATGCTGATATGACAAGTGAAGGCGTGCCCCTATTGTAAAAATGTTTTCCTATTGCAACCAGGATTGTTATGTTTTTGCTTCCTGAGCTGATATGCCAAAACTAAAATTTGGATGTGAGTATGTGACCAAGTATTCGTCTATTTTATTGCCTTCTGAGTCATGTTTCCATTTTAGATGAAAAAAATACAGATAGAAATCAAATATGGATTTTGTTGCTGATTTGTATTCTGAGGATTCAGCTATTTCGTCCAATGGGCCACCAATAATTTTTGTAAATTTAGTAGGCAATATTGAGCTGATAGAGGATCTTGATTAAACAACACAGTAAACAAAAATTACATTAGAATTTATAGGATCTCAGTCAACGTTAACAAAAACCTGAGGCATTGCCTATATTTTATTATGCTGGGTGATCTTATTTGATCCATTGGCTATTGGTGGATGTTATTTTGTCATTAATCTTGTAACAAAAAGCACCAGCAGCCTTTTTTGTTCAGAGCAAGTTGAAGTAGGCATCATTAGTCTGACCAATGTCAGAATTGTGATAAATTTCTTTTTTGTTCATCTGCTGCAGCTCTGACTCCTTTTCAACGGGTGAAGCTAGATATTGTCAAAATTGCAGATGAAAGGCTTTAGGACAACTCCTATTGGACTAAGGTGCTTTACTGCTTTGTTGGTCATGTGTGCACATGCGGGAGATTTTAGCATTTATTAAGCTAAGCTTTAAGCACTAGAGCTAGCTTCTTGTGCTTATTGACTGTCAACTTATTTGTACTCTAGACCTTAAAATGCTAAAAAAATCCTGGGAATGGGCACATTTAGGTGCTCAATCAAGTTTTTTATTTTTTTTGTTTGTTCATATCCTATGTTTGGTGTAGCTCCTGTGCCGTGTTTTATATTGGAGTGATTAGTTCTATTACTTGCTACATTAGTCATGTGCTTATTTTAACAACTAAAATGGAGCATGGTCCAAACACCATCATTCAGGCCTATTGAGTTTGTCATATGTGCTAACAATAACAGCTTATACAAGTTTTAACCTAGATAACCTTATGTTAAATCCTTGAACATGGACATTAATGAAGGTGTATTTAGCTCAGATGCATAATTGCGCCCTCATGAAGTTCCATGTTATGAATCACATCATATAGTACCCAGATTTACCATTTTGAATTTAAGATGTTTCACCACACATTTGGTCTGGAATGGTCAATGTGTTTGCCATAAATTATTTTGAATTGGCGCAAAGGATCCAATGGGATGGAATTGCCTGCAGCCGTGCTCAGCTCGAAAGGGCTGAGTATGAGCATGCGCTACTATTGTTTCAATATGAAGATCTCAAAAGGGGGCGGGGGCATATTTAATCCTATTTTAATTTCTAAGCATTCCTATTTTAGTTTAGCGGCAAGCGCCTTTATGTGACCTAACAAGACTTTTGAATTAACTTAGTGATTTTGCAGACGGAGGAGAGGAAATGAAAGCTCTTAGTTGTTTTCTCTTTGTGCAGTTAAGAGATTTCTAGAGCATTGTTTACTTTCTTGTGGCCTGTGGCCACCCCTGGTCGATTAGTCAATTTGTCGAAAATGCAAGAGCATCTTTGCAATCAATTAGATATCTTGACCTATAAGCACGGGAGATAGAGGACTTGATATGGGTTTCCAACCCAAGTTATGAGAATTGTTGAGCAAATGGACATGGCTCCACCTGGTTTCAGGCTATAGACCATACTATTTTGTGTGACTTTCCCACAAAGGAAATCCAGGTTACCTATTCTTTTTGTCTTCTTACCATAACTATGATGTTAAACCTATGCATTGCATGCATATAAGCATCCCTGTATAAAAGTAAAAGCTGTTCTTTCTATAATTTGTGGTCCTCATCACACTTTTGTATTGTTTCTTTTTACTAGTTATCAAGTGTGACTTACTGCCGTCTTCATTGATTCAGATATGGCATCAGGATTCACGTAGGCTTCATAAGCATTGGCATAGTCTGCAACAAGAGCTTCCTAGCAGGGTGGACTCTTCGAGGACACTTTCACATGTCATGCCACTGGCTCTTTAACAAGCAGCCAAAGAGCACATGTAGCCTATGGATGTTTTGGTTCGGAACTTCTCTGTTTAGTGCATATTTTTTTAAGAAGGGATTAGTCATTGTGTCCACTCATGCTTTTCTATAAGATTGCACTTGCAATGCAATTAATTAAGTTTTGCTATTTTCACTTCCTCATATATTTTTCATGCTCCTCTTATTATCTTTGTTTTCTCTACCGCACATCACGAAAATCACACTCAAAGCATCCCTTTTTCTTTGGTAATGGTATAACATTATTATACTTCAATTGTTATGATTGTATTTGTTTTTTTGTTCCCATAGTAACACACGGATATGAACCTATATATAGAACTAATAAATCTATTTGTTGAGTTTTGCCATGTTCATTTATCATATGTTTTCCCTCTTATTGTCTTTGTTTTCTTTGCTACGGCGCATCGCGAAACACACACTCCGAACATCGTTTTTTGGTAAATGTATAACACACATTTAGACTTCTATTGCCGTGGTCTTATTTGTTGTGTTCCTGTAGCAATGCTGTGCACGAACTTTACTTTTTTGGATTAAATATTACTTTAATATCGGTATTTATTTTCATAATATTATTATTTTATTATGCGATCCGTATATTTTAAGTATAAAAGTTTAGTTATCCCGTAGCAACATACATACACGCTGCCTAGTATAATAAGAGAACCCTCGTTCGATCGGTTTGTTGCTTTCAGATTGACAAGGCTACCACAAGCTTGCGACTCGGTGTCTCGGTATATGAATGATAGTATCTCGCACCAAATTAAAGGAAATAGCCACATTGATTCAGTTAAATATATGTTGAAGTTTGACATTCAGGTGGCGCTGGAATGCTACATTTTCGGGACTCCTCGTCAAGACCGGCGAACGAAGTCCATCATCGCCCATATAAGGAAATTATTCGAGAGGATAAACTAATCACATATACTGTATTTATTTATAGACATTTCTGTAAGGAAAGAGAGAGATTAGACAACTAACGTGTAAGGAATGGAGATATATATTCATACGAGAAAAAAAGGAAGGGGGATGCTAACGTCCGAACGTTCGGATGGACGCGTGCGTCCAGACGTCTCGCGCCTCCTTCATTTTCCACACCCGCCTGGTCGCGCGGACGCGTCGCCCTGCCCGTGCCCTCTGCTCTCACACGGGAACGGCCTGCTTCTCCCACGCACGTAGGGACCGCCTGCACCCCCGCTCCATATCAAGCAGGCTAGGACTGCCTGTGCCTACGCCGGCTGCTTCCCACGCACGCTTCACACGGAAACCGCATGCACGATACCCTAGCGGAGCTGTAGGAGGTGGCAGCGACAGGTGGGTCCCATATGTAACGTCCGATTTAGTTTTGCAACATCTAGATAAAACACTTGCAACATACGCCTGAAACACTTGCAAAACGCCTAAAAACACTTGAAACATATTGGAAGCATATGCAACATGCAAATAAAACACTTGCAACATGCGTGAAACATATACAACATCCAGATAAACACTTGCAACATACGTCTGAGAAACAAATGAAACATTCGGAACAGACGCTTGCAACATGCGTGTATAGCATTGTAACAATGCAACATTCCAATCTACTTTTACAACATTCATGTAAAACACTTGCAACACATCTCTAAAATATCTGAAACGATTGAAATATACACTTCCAACATGCGCTTTCGCGCAACATCTCGTTGCTGATTATCGCACGGACCGAGCGTAGCGCCGCAGCGTGCAGCCCCGCTGCGCCAAGCGACAGGGAAGGGTGCGTTCCTCAAGCTCACGACAGAGCCGGCGGAGTTCCTTGCAGACAGACCCAAAATGCGCTTCCTCCCAGCCTGAACGCATATTCTGTAATCCGTTCAGGTTTGCATGAACCGCCATCAAGGATGTCCAACCGCTTGTCCAGGCTGAGACCGTGACTTCATATGTATCATGCCGACTCCACATGTTCTCGTATCTGAACGACCGTCTTTGTAGCTTGATTAACACCAGCACAATCAATGGTCACTGTCTGTAGTCTAACATGTGTCACCACGGAGTCACCAAACAAATCTAACATCTTCTCATCTACGAGCTTGTTCGCTGGTTGGTTTCTAGACTGATAAGCCCGGCTGATGCTGGTTTATTGTGAGAGAAAAACACTGTTACCAATAAGTGAATAGGCCGGTACAAATGGACCTTCACATTATTCGAACCTTCACGTCTATTGTCCCAAGTATATGGGAGACTAGTGTAACCCATGTTTGTGAAGCCCGCATAACTTACCACTTCCTGGAAGACTTCCATCAGCCATTCCTCCCGGTCATTACCCTCAAACTATTCTTGGTCATGTAAGATTTCATTGAAATCACCCGCACACAGCCACGGGAGATTAGTCTCGTTCCGTAGGAACCTAAGCATCCGCCAAGTTCTCTCTTCCCCCACATTCTTCGTGACCCATCCATCAATATGATACTTAGAGTACGTATGATTTGATCTCTAATTCAATCTCGTTCTTCCACATCAGGACCAAACCTCCACTGAGGCTATACATATTACCCCGAAGGCATTATAGAAACCTAGCCACTATCTTGTTACGACTCTAGCAAGGTTGATAGGGATACCGGCGTACACGCACCGCGAGCGAGCACGGCGGCGCCGTCTTGACAGCAGGAGGAACTCAGGAAGACGAGAAACGGGAATTTGGTTCGTTTATTCGCTGACCTCCCAACCGCCCACACAACGAATTCTTATCTGAGTGCAACAACGAAAATGGGCCAAGCCCAGAAATTACACCCCTACGACATGCATGTCGGCTTACGGGACAATTAGCTAGTGTAGCACAAACACTATGCATGGCATAAGGCCCATTCCGTGACAATCCCTCCTCCTTAAGTTGCAACGCGTCCTCGGGATGCAGTAGTCGACGTGGACAGCGCCCTAGGTATGAGCTTGGATATGGTTGCAGCTGGTTCCCAGATCGCCCAATGCTTCAGGCATGATTCACGCTGCACAAGCACAGTAGGAATAACACGGCGACCAACAAGATTTAGACGTTCAGCCAATACCTGGGAGGGTGGCAGAGTATCCAGAGTGAGCAACAACTGCATTTCAGCGTCCTTGGACAGAGAAACATTAGGAGGCAAGGCCTTCTTCAATTGAGATACATGCAGCACCGGATGAATCTGACTGGTGGCTGGAAGTTGTAACTTATAAGCAACCTTGCCAACAGTTTGTAGAATAAGATAAGGCCCAAAGTATTTATAGCTGAGCTTCTGATTGGATCTGCGCTGGACTGACTGTTGAATATGAGGGTGCAGTTTAACATAAACCCAGTCACCAACAGCAAAAGTTCTTTCTTGGCGATGCTTATCGGCCTGATGTTGCATGCGCTGCTGTGCTCGAGCCAAATTGTGTTGGATGTGCTGCATCATAGTGTTTTGGGACTGAAGCCAGTCATCTAGATCAGCAATTGTGCAAGTGTCAGAAGCGGTGATGCCGAAGTGTTTGGGAGGATGGCCATACAAGGCTTCGAAGGGTGTATGCCCATGTGCAGAGTGATAGGTGCTGTTATACCAAAACTCGGCCAAAGGAATCCATTGTGCCCACTTCTGGGGACAGGAGTGCACCATGCAACGTAGATAGGTTTCAAGGCACTGATTCAAGCGTTCGGTTTGGCCGTCGGTTTGTGGATGGTAGGCAGAACTCATATTGAGTGTGGTTTCGATGAGCTTGAATAGTTCTTGCCAGAGGGCACTAGTGAAAATCTTATCCCTATCAGATATGATGATGGAAGGCATGCCATGCAGTTTGTACACATTGGCTAAGAAAGCTTGGGCTACTGATAAATTAGTGTAGGGATGGGCCAAACAGATGAAGTATGCATATTTTGTGAGTTTATCAATGACGACTAGGATAGTGTCAAAGCTTTTGGATTTAGGCAAACCCTCAATAAAATCCAAACTAATGGTGTGCCAAGCATGAGTAGGAACAGGTAGTGGTTGCAATAGACCAGGTAATCTACAGTGTTCAGGTTTAGCTTGGGCACATACCTCACAAGCATTAATGTAATCTGTGATAAATTGCTTCATATTGGGCCAAGCAAATAGTTACTTCACCTTCTGATATGTGGCTATAATGCCACTGTGCCCTCCCAAGCCACTTGAGTGAAGAGCTAGTAAGACAGCCTGCTGTGCTTCCTTATGGTTTGCCAACCAGATTCTATTTTTGTACTTGATCAAACCATCACTGAGAGTGAAGCCTTTGTCATTGGAACCAGTAATACTGAGCTCAGTGAGCAACTGTTTGGTTTGGTCATCTTGCTGATAGCCCTCCAAAATGATTTCCAACCACTTAGGAGTGCTTGCAGTGATAGCAGCTAGAGATGCAGGCTCAGCTTGCCTGGAAAGAGCATCTGCAGCTTTGTTTTCCAAACCCTTCTTATATAGAATTTTGTACTGTAAGCCCAACAGCTTGATGAAAGCTTTTTGTTGCATACCCTCATGTAGCTTTTGCTCCCCGAGATGAATGAGGCTCTTGTGGTCAGTTGCAATCGTGAATTCCTTGTGCCTGGAGGTAAGGCTTCCATTTTCTGATTGCCATAATGAGTGCCATGCACTCCTTCTCATATGTTGAGAGTGCTTGAGCTTTGGGGCCAAGGACCTTACTCAGGTAAGCCACTGGGTGTGTGTCTTGAGATAGCACTGCACCAATACCAGTGGAGGAAGCATCGGTCTCAACTGTGAAGGATTTGTGGAAGTTTGGTAAGGCAAGCATAGGTGCTGAAATGAGGGCTTGTTTCAAGTTGTCGAAGCATGTTTGCAGTTGCGGTGTCCAATGAAATAGAGCATCCTTTTTTAATATATCAGTAAGAGGTCGACTTAGGATGCCATAATTTTTTATGAACTTTCAATAGTAGCCGGATAGACCGAGAAACCCTCGCAACTGCCTGGTATCTGATGATGGGGGCCAGTTAGCCACGGCCTCAATTTTCTTGGGATCTGTCGCCACACCATGTCCACTAATGATATGACCAAGATATTCTAAAGTTTGTTGAGCAAAAGAACATTTGGGCCTCTTAAGCAATAACTGATGATCATTGAGAATGCTGAAGACTTGCTGTAGACGTTCCACATGAGTTTCTAGTGTGGGACTGTAAATGAGTATGTCATCAACGAAGACCAGTACATATTTCCTCAATAGTGGTTGGAAGATAGTGTTCATCAAAGCTTGAAAGGTAGCTGGGGCATTTGTGAGTCCAAACGGCATTACTCTGAATTCCCAATGCCCACTGTGGGTATGGAAGGCTGTTTTGGCTTCATCTTCAGGAGCCAATCGAATTTGATGATAGCCTGCTCGCATGTCTAACTTGGTGAACCAAGCTTCTCCATTCAACTCATCCAGAAGCTCATCGACCACTGGTAACTAATGGGTACTTGTTTTTTATAGTGATGTTGTTGAGTTGCCGGTAATCAACACAAAAGCGCCAATTGCCGTCTTTCTTTTTGACCAAGATCACTGGGGATGCAAAAGGACTTTGGCTGGGCCTAATGATGCCATTGGAGAGCATTTCTTTGATCTGACGCTCGATCTCATCTTTCTGTGTCGGTGAGTATCTGTAAGGCTTGATATTGATAGGCTTCACACCAGGTAACAAAGGGATCTGGTGATCAAACTCCCTGGACGGTGACAAAGAATTTGGGCGCTCATCTTCGTTTCCGAAAGAAAAAAAGCACCATTGGTGTATACTTGTCCGCTAGATCATGGATTTCATGAATTGCCTCAGACCACCCATAGCCCCGACAGTTCAAACATAACAAACTCATTGCGCCTGGTGGGGGTTGCCTCCCGTGACCATCGCTGATCTTGCATATTGGAATTTGGTAGTTTTCTCCTTTTGGACCTCTACTTCTTCCACAGCGCAACCTGAGGGGGAGCCGAGCTAAGCGATCCTATTGTTGACAGGGCCTGCCGGGACCGGGCCCTCAATGGCTGGAAGGTTCATATCCGGCGTGTTACCATTTGGTTTTCGCTTCTTCCAGACTTGTTTGTCCCCGTCGTTGTCCTTCTCTTTGAATAAGCACTTTGGGGCAGTCCTTTTTGACCTTCCCCCATCATGCGCATTTACTGTTAAGGGCGAGGTCACCTCTACCTCATCATCATCACCTCCTCTCTGCAGACCACTTGTTGAGCATTTGCTGGAGTTGTCTCACGACGACTCCGACCTACGGGTCCCGTGGAGCTGGCAAAGGACTCCTCCATCGCTCGTCCAAAGCTCTGCGGTTTCCTCTTCCTATCTCAGAGCATCTCCTAGAGTTCCCAACAATTTTACTCAAAACCATGAGATTTTCCAACTCCCTAAAATGGATTGGGAGGAATAAATAAGACCATCTCTAACAGTTTTCAATAATTCACTCCTAAAATATAGAAGACAATTTTACATCAGGAATCCTATATTATTTCTAAATTGTCCTGACTACTTTATATATTCTTTCTCTCTTGTATATTTGCATCAGGAACCCTTTCCTACTCTTTATTCTTTCCCACGCTCTTCCACCTTTAGATTGGCCGATGGATACGAGCGTGGGAGACATATATCCACGTGATTGGTTTATTTTTCCAAGCGCGGAAAGATTGGGAGGTGGGATTCGGAACCGCTAGAGATGAGTTTTTTTCCATTCTTGCCAAAAATCCTAGATTGGAAGGTTTTATTGGGATCTCTTGGAGATGCTCTTAGGACTGCTCGAAGCTTAAGATCATATGGGAGTTTAGCATTTCTAGGCACCGGGGTTGGGCATTCCAATTCCATGTGTCCCTTCTTACCACACGAGTAGCCGTAGAAGTTTTGGCGTTTTGTCAACCGACGAGTGAATTTATACATATGTCGCGTTGCTCTAGGAAGATGATGGTAGCACTCAAAGACACAAGGAATTATACTGGTCAGGCCGGAGCCCTACGTCCATTCTTAGAGATGGTTCGAGTTCGTGTTCCTCGGTTCAAGTGCTCTAAAGTTTTATAATGGGGTGTGTAAGCTAAGGAAATGAGGTAGGAGAAGTGAGGTGAACGAATGCTCGAATGAAACCTTCGAAAGTTCCGTCCCCTTGGAAGGGAGGCCTGGTCCCCTTATATCGAGTCCGGGGGCCAGGTTACATGCATGTAAAGAGAAGGGTTCTCCCGACCCGAGTGGTCAAGAGCACGAGGGAGGCAGAAGTGAGTAAACTTGGCCGGCAATCCATCCTATCTTGTCTTGGCGTCATCATACGTTTAGGCATGGTCATCATCATGGTCGATGTAGTCTTGCTCCCCACATCGCGGTGTGGCATGGCGTGATGCTACAGTGCTGGCCGTGTTGGCACCGTTGGCACGGTGGTTGTTCACCAACTATTTTGCATGCACGTGGTCTTGCCGTGGCCTTCGTCATCATCTCCTATTCTTCCGGTGGTGTCGTGGCACTAGTGAGGGAGCAGGTGGCTGCTCTCGGGTCATCGATCGCCCTTTTTCTAGGTCGTGGTGCCACAGGCCTCGACCCTGGGTGGCTAGGTCGAAGTCCTCGGTGGTCTGGTTGGTCTTTTGAAGTCAAGGCCGGGGTCGTGCGACCCATCCCGTAGTGGGTGGGCCATACGCCTAGCCCATCGGACTGAGTTTGGACTGTGCAGTGCTGTACCGGTCGTCACCACCCCTTGGTGTGGTCTTATCAGGGGTGCATAGGGATGGCGTCTACCCCAAGATGGCCGTCCTCTCTGCCCGGGCGGATGGAGCGAAGCGTACCTGTCCCTGTTCAGGGTAGGTGTACTGGATGGTGTGGCTACATAGCTTGCAATGGAAGGAGAAGGAAGAGGCCATGGCTAGACCGCTTGCCTTGGCGCCTGGCCCTGGGGCCTTCGTGGCTCAGGCGGGCCGCAGTTGCTGGGCCTTGGCCAGTTGAGCTGCCCGAGTGGCTGATTAATCGATGCCTTAAGATACCCAGGGTATCTTGACCCCGACAAGAAGGCAGCATCTTGAACTGAATTTCAAACCATTCCGGCTTGGACGTCTTGTCAAGTTTCAGCAAAACCACCCTCCGAAGTGGCTTGTCCGCTTCCACCAAAATGCGAGCACGCAAGAATGGCCCACTAGCTTCACCATCACCATCTACATCCATCCTAATTACTTCACCGATTAAACCAATAGCTCTCGATGCCCCTCCTTTCATTTATCCATCCAAAGGGGAGATTGTGATTCCTCACCCACAGCTCCATCTTTGCAAAACTCACATCCTATAGTTTGAGGGTTGCGTCATATTCCTGCAGAACAACAGCATGGTGTCCCACAATCCATGGCGACCCCTCCAGAACTCTTCTCTTATCCTCTTGCGAGCTGAACTCTGCAATAAACAAGTTCTTAGACTTCTCTCCGACCGACCGAAGTTTGATACCAAAAGGGTTGCCCCACGCCGGTTTCATCACATTCCTGATGGTCAAGATTTGCAATGTCAACGGTGAGAGTACCTTCCCAATCACCGCCCATTTCACCACAGCATCATCAACCCCTTCCTCCAGCGGCGGATCCAGGAAAAAATTTAGGGGGGGGCTGAACAACACATACCTCCGACTGCTGCTCGATCTTAAGTCTCAGCCCCACCTACACTTAGAACTTTGCCTAAAAATTTATGGGGGCTCCACAGGGGGTTCCACTGCTTCCGGTATGGGTAGGGGGGCTCGAGCCCCCCCCCCCGCCCCACCGTTGGATCCGCCCCTGCCTTCCTCCTCGTCACTGAGATCCGTGACCTCGCCCTCGTCTACTGTCAAGTTGACCCTATCCAGGAGGTCTGCGATGTCCTCCACTGAATTTGTCTCCCTTGAAAAGGATCCACTGCCACCAATCGCCTCCATAGCTAGGCGAGATGGAGGGAAAAGAGGTGACACCGATCTCTAAGCAGACCGTCGACATAGTGATCCTAGGATTAGGAACCTAAGCAGTGCTCTAGCCCCAGTGAAAGAAACTAGGGTTTTGGGTGGGCACTGACGCAAAACTAGATAATCGGCACTTTGCGGGTGGCCGTCTCTGACTAGATTGTCAACGACGTGGTGTGGGCGCCGTAGACAGGAAGCCCACGGCGGCGCGGCGAGGATCTTGCCTGGAGGCGGGCAAGATCTAGAATAGGATCAAGGACTCTCGCGTGGATGCCGCAGACGCCTTGTTCTGTAAAAACCGGATCATGATTGCTTCTGGAGAAAATTTGGTTTGATGTTGAATGCTTTCAACTTCAGGAAGGTGATGATGTTATAACTTGGAAACTTGAAAAAAAAAACAATGCTTCTTTGTCAAGTCTGTGTATAACCAAAAACGATGTTGGGCCTTTTCACAAAAGAATTTGGAAAGGAAAAGTCCCTAAAAGGATAAAATTCTTTATGTGGCTTATGACAAATGATGCTATTCTAACACAAGATAATCTAATCAGGAGGAATTGGACAAGGAGTCCAATGTGTCATTTTTGTGATCATTTTGAATCCATCGACCATATTTTCTGTACTTGTCCAACTCCAAAAATAATTTGGGTAGTGTTTGCTAAAGGTATTGAGCTAATAATGTCCTACATCCTTAGCTCAATGTTGAGCCTGGTGTGACAAATGGTTGCCTAAAGGAAAGAAATTTCGTTTTCATATATACGTAGGTAGTTTCTGCAGTCTGCTAGGCAATTTGGAAAGCTAAAAACAAAACTTGCTTTGACGAGAAAAATATCAATAATCCCATCGAGATTATTTGTCAAGCATATGCTTTAATGCATTTTTGGACAGGTTTGTACACCGAATTAGACAGGAAATGCTCAGAGTTCCAGTGGAGATTCTAACATCTAAGAACAAGACTCTGGACAGAAAGGAGCGTCTGCGGCAGGGGTCGGGGGGGGGGGGGGGGGGGGGGGGGGGGCGGGGTGCGTCATCAGGACGAGGACGACCAGAATCTGTAGATGTCGAGCTGGAGACCAAAGGATGGTGGAATTCAGTAGTTAGTTGCCTTTTGATCCGTAGTGTTTTGTGATATGACTGTTCGGCCTGGAAGGTCTGTAATAGGCATGTAGTTCTTTTATATGCTCTCGTAAGAAATAATAAAGCTAAGTGCTTGATTATAAGTCAAATTATAAGAGCTAGGATATATAACAGTCAACCTTCTATTTGTCTACAAAATTTAGTTATTATTATGTATTTCTATTATTTTTTTCTAATCCTCCTCATATATATCTCTATTGGAACCTACTACTGTCTATACTTCTGTGCCTACCTTATTGCTTGCATGAGAGCCAAACTCTCTTATCTCTTCTACAACAGAAAAAAAATATTGATTAGCTTAGCTATAAGCTAATTATTGTACTTGCTCTAAGCTGGTGGGTTTCTAAAGTTTTAGCTCCTGGGGGCTATCTGACTCTGAGGCAGAGTGCAGATACGCTGGAGGTAGTAGGCTGTTTTCTTTCTGCTCTTCCGCTGACTCCGAGGCAGAGTGCAGATATGCTGGAGGTAGTAGCATGTTTTCTTTCTGCTCTTCTGCTACACCAGACATTTGTATTTCCGTTCATCTAAATGGAAGTGGGTTAGCCTCGTGTGAAAAAAAGCATCGATATCCATGGAACCAGCTGCCAGGAGTATTTTCCTATATATAGTGGTGTTTGATTCCTCAGGTCTAGAAACTAACACGCCGATCAACAGGCTAAGCAAACTGCATCGATCCCGCATTATTGCCCGGTAGCTAGTAATTAACAATCAGGATGGCGTCGGAGAAGAGCAGGATCCTGGTGGTCGGCGGCACGGGGTACCTGGGCAGGCACGTAGTGGCGGCCAAGGTTTTTTTTTATCGGCCGAAATTCACTGGAAATTTTTGAAATTTTCTTTCTATCCACAGGGTCCGATAAAATTTGACATCGGCCAAATTTTTTCCTTTTTTCCTGCTTCCACACAGACAACCCAAATTCAGCCGTGCGACTAATCCCACACTATAATATTTTATTCTTGTTTTTATCTGTGAACAAGTGATGTTTAATAGCTTAGGAATAGTTTAGAGTCAAATTCTACTGATTTTTTTCAAAACAATTTGAATTTTTTTTGAATTTGGTCCGATATTTCCGATATATCTTGCTTATCCTATTTATCCATGACCTCCGATAAATTTTTATTTCCGATAATGAAAACCTTAGGTGGCGGCGAGCGCGCAGCTGGGCCACCCCACCGTCGCGCTCGTCAGGGACACCACCCCCGCCGACCCGGCAAGGCGGCGCTGCTCAAGAGCTTCCAGGACACCGGCGTGACGCTCCTCAAGGGCGACCTGTACGACCAGGCTAGCCTGGTGAGCGCCGTCAAGGCTGCGGACGTGGTCATCTCCACGGTCGGGAAGATGCAGATTTCTGACCAGACCAGGTTCATCGATGCCATCAAGGAGGCCGGCAACGTCAAGGTCGGTCGTGTCCTGCTTGTTCTAGACTTCTAGCTTGTTCTTATTTCTTCCCCTTGCTGCACTGGAACTGCGTGCCGACATCTATCTGCTTTGTTCCTGCGCATATATGCATGCAGCGGTTCTTCCCGTCGTAGTTCGGCCTGGACGTGGACCGCACGGGCATCGTGGAGCCGGGCAAGTCCATCCTAAGCGGCAAGGTGGCCATCCCGCCGCGCCACCGAGGCCGCGGGCATCCCGTACACCTACGCCGTGGTCGGCTACTTCGCGGGCTACGGGCTCCCGAACATCAGGCAGCTCCTCGCCCCCGGCCCGCCCACGGACAAGGAGGTCGTCCTCGGCGATGGCGACACCAGGTGCTGTTCGTCGACGAGGCGGACATCGGGACCTACACGGTGCTGGCCGCCGACTGACCCGCGCGCCGAGAACAAGACGCTGTACATCAAGCCCCCCGCCAACACGCTGTCGCACAACGAGCTGCTGGCGCTGTGGGAGAGGAAGACCGGCAAGACGTTCCGGCGGGAGTACGTGCCCGAGCAAGCCGTGCTCAAGCAGATCCAAGGTTGGTTTATTTGGTTCATCCTTGGATGATCCATTGCAGTATTGCACAGGTTTTAACAGTGTCCATGCGTGCGTGTGCAGAGTCGCCGATCCCGGTGAACATCATCCTGGCGATCGGGCACGCGGGGTACGTGCGTGGGGAGCAGGCCGGCTTCGAGATCGACCCGGCCAAGGGGGTGGACGCCAGCGAGCAGTACCCGGATGTCAACTACACCACCGTCGATGAGTACCTCAACCGCTTCCTCTGAGGTCTGATTGTCTCAAAAGGGCGTCGCCCGCGGCCCGCAATGTTTGGTGTGGACGTCATAATCGTGATTCGTTAGCTAGCTAGTCGCTAGCGACGACGTGATCACCTAAACATCATTTGTTCGCCATGAGTGATAGACGTGTCTGATGGACCTAGCGTGCCTTACTTGTTTTGTACTGGTCTCATCTTTTCAACTATACGCACTAAGGGCCGTTCGGTGAGGCTCCGGTGTCCGGCTCCAGGAGTACTGTGAATCACGGTTGGACAGTGTATGTAATACATAAAAACGGCTCTAGCTCTGTCGGAAATAAACTGAGAAACGAAGAAGTTGGGGGAGCTAGGGTTTGAGCCGGCTGATTCAGCTACAGTGCAGCTACAGGAGCACGAGGCGGAGCCGATCAGAACCTCTCCAAACAGACCTTAAGGGCCTGTTTGGGACACCTCTTTCACTGGAAAAGTGAATCTGGATCTGGGATTCACTGGGGAGCAGCTCCACTAGTGCATCTAAGATCCACCGTGAAACTGTTTGGCTTACGCGGTAGATTCAGATGCACGCAAGGGCAATTTGATGGGAATGGCCAGATTTGCCCATGGGAAGGGTCCCACATGTCAATGTCTCCTTCGTGGGAGCCACACATCAGAAAAAAAGGCATCTTCCTCCTTCGCTGAGCTCGCGTGCACGACTGACCGGAGGTCGGCTCATGGCGGCGGCGCGCGTACGGCCAGGCAGGCTCGCGGTGGCAGGGCACGCACGGCCAGGGTGCTCGTGGCCGTGGCGCACGAGGAGCTCGCAGCGGCCGGCCATGGCGGATCTCGCCTGGTGGAGAGAGGCGGCGGCGCGCGTCAGGGAGAAGACAACTTCAAAGGAGGCGGGCGCAACCTCGCTGGGCGCGCACAGCGGCCGACCATGGTGGGTTTGGCCTCGCCGAGGGTGCACGCGGCCGGCCATGGTAGGTACGGCTCACCTGCGTGCGCGGATCCCGTGTGACAGGAGCAGGGCTAGAGCGCGCTCGTCGGAGGAGGTGGTGGGCAGGCGGCGCCCCCTGCCGCACGGGTAGAGCCACGACGGACAAAGCCACGACCTGGTACGACCCCCACAGGCGCGGCCACGGTGGATAGAGTCGAGGTGGCGAGTGCCTTCGGGGGTGGCGGCACGCACGAGGGCGGGGCCGGAGCCGACAGTGAGGCGCTAGGCAGGGACTGGGCATGTCCGGGCGGTGGAGAGAGAGGCATGGCTGAAGAAGAGCATCGGGAGAAGAAGAGAAGGCAACACAAAAAAATTAGAATGAACCGTTATGTTGTGTAACCAGTGGCAGTGGTGGGTAATTTTTTTCCAACTCCACCAATTCGAGTTTGGTGGAGCACCCCTTGAGGAGATCCACCAAATTGGTGAATCTAGCCTCACATTGACATTTTTTGTGAATCTAGATTTGGTGGAGCTAGAGTGTTTGGCAAACTTTTTAGGGAGTGGAACCGTTTTTTGGTGGATTTAGAGTTGGGGGCTATATGAAAGGTCCTAATGGCTAGAGGGGGAGGTGAATAGGCTATTAAAAATTCTACAACAACACTTAAAGCCAAGTGGTTAGACAATTATTGTAAGGAAAATGAACCCTAGGCCCATTTACTTTGGATTTTGGTGTTTGATGACCAACACAACCAAATTGGACTAATGAATTTGTAAGTGATTGTTTTGTAGTTCAATAGGGTGCAAGACGTGACTTGGACGAAGGCAACGTGATGATCCGATGATCAACACCATAAGCAAGACCTTAGAAGCACAAGAGAAGACCCAAAATATCAAGCAAAGTTCAAGCACGAAGATAGGAACCAAGCCATACGCAAGATCGCAAAGAAACGAGCTCACAGAGGTGACCGGACGCTGGACCGAACGCTGGAGGAAAGCAACCGGATGCTGGACCGGACGCTGGCAGGCAAATCGACCGGACACCACCGTGTACCAGGAGGGAACAAGGCCTGCGGCGTTTCTGCTGGAAGCTTGATAGTGAAGACGGCAGGGAGCATCGGGAGAGGCTTGCCGGAAGGCACGTCAGAGACCCACTTGCGCTTGGGGAAGGTCCGATGCTATCCACGGAGTTATCCGACCGGAGAGCTTGGCCCTTGCGAGGGATTCCTTACGAGGGGCTCCAACGAGGATTAGGGGGAAGCTTACGTGCTTCTCGATACCTCGGTAAAAATACCGGAGTCAGTCGACTAGGAGTTTGCATATCTCTACCTTGCTATTTAGGCTTCCGCATTTACATTGATTATATTACTCCTTTTGCGGTAGAGATAGCAACACATTAGTAAAACCGTAGTTGTATATTTAGATAGTTTATCTTTTACATATGTTTTGCTAAGGTTAGAAAAAGAGGCCATAGTTTTGAGTTAGAATTTTAAGTTACCTAATTCACCCCTCTCTTAGGCGTTACGGACCCCTTCAATTGGTATCGGAGCCAGGTTGGCTCAATTTAGACTTTTGGCTTAACCGCCGTCGGGCCGACGCTATTTAGAGTGGTTGGGATGGATACCTCTAGGGCCTCCACAGTTTGACGGCACTAACTTCCCTTATTATAAAGCTAGAATGGCTTGCCACCTTGAGGCGGTTGATTTGGGTGTCTGGAGAGTCACTCGTGACAGGATGAAACCCATTAAGAATCCTGAAAAACCCACAAAGAGTGATGAAAAAGAAATGCATTTCAATGCTAGAGCTAAGAATTGCTTGTTTGAATCATTTAGCATGAATGTGTTTAACCAAGTGTTCACTTTAAATACGGCACATGAAATTTGGTTAAAACTTCAAGAGCTCCATGACGGCACAAGTAATGTCCGTGAGCAAAAACATTGTCTAGCTAAGCAAAATTATGATTCCTTTACAATGAATGATGATGAGCTTGTTCGTGATATGTATTCTCATTTGAATCTAATTATCAATGAGCTTCATTCAATAGGATTAACAAAGCTAGATGATGCGGACATCGTGAGGAAGATCATCTCCATTCTACCACAAGAAATATGCAAGCATCATCACCATTCTTGACAACATGGAGAACTTGAGCACCATGGCCCCAGGCATAGTCATTGGCAAGTTAGTGGCATTTAAAATATCACGTAAGATGGGTCAAGACGAAGCCTCTTCATCGAGCTAAAGGCAAAGCTCTTGCATGTAGCGAGAAAAAGAAGATGAGGGCAAGCAAGTTGAGACAAGCTCAAGCTCAAGCTCCTCAAGTGAAGATGAAGAAGAAAATGAGGATGATGATGGTGATGAAGATTCAAGTGAAGATGATCAATCTTCCTCCTCCACCTCCGACCTTGATGAAGAATCAATCAAACTAATCAACATGGTGGAGAAGATGATCCAAAGGCTTAATGTCAAGGGTGTGCCCATCCTAAATCCAAGATCTCATTTTCACCAATCAAAGAAATAAGCAAAGAAAGAGAGGATGCTATGGATGCAGCGAGTTGAGGCATTTTGTGGAAGGTTGTCCAAACAAGCCCACACCTAAGACAAAGAAGAAGAAGGCATGCAAGAACCAAGTCCTCACATCAATAAGGTCATAGGATGATTCTTCAAGTGAAGAAGAATACCATCACAAGAGGCGAGGGCGCAAGCACTCATCATCAAGCTCTTCTTGTATGTGCCTTATGGCATGAGGTAACTGAAAGCTCATCCTCTAGTGAGAGTGATAGTGATGATGAAATGCCTTCTTATGAGGAAATTGTGCAACAAAATCTTAATTATGCTAAAGTTTGCACTAGTCAACAAAAAAAGCTCGAAAAATTAAAAGAAAAGATAGATAGTTCACAAGAAGCATACAAAACTTTGCTTGAACAATATGAGAACTTTGCTAATCTCAATGTTGAACTATCTACTAAAATTGAGCAACTTAAGGCTAGTGCAACAACAAATGCATGCACAATCAATGATGAGCAACTTGTAATGAGCTAACAAATGCAACAACAAATGCATGCACAAGATGCTTATAAAAGTTTGCTTGCTAAAATGGAAATCATGTGCAAACATTGTGATGAGCTAACTAATAAAGTTGCTAATCTTGAAGCCATTAGTACAATCCCCACCAAGGCATCTAAAAAGAAAAATTCTATCTTTAACATGTCTAAAAAGGATGCCTCTACTTATTATAATGATTTATATTTAGATTCACCTTTGTGCAACCAAGTTTATATTGAGAAAGTTATTGTAGATACATGCACACAAGAGGTTGCAAAGGAGAATGAGCAACTCAAGCAAGAAGTAGCTCGCCTCACCAAGGACTTGACTCAAGTGAAAGGCAAGGCGAAGCAAGCCCAACTTCATCAAGATAACACCGTCAAGGGAGTGAAGAAGCTTGATGAAGGACAAACCATGATTTGCTATGTATGCCACAAGGAAGGTCATAAGTCCTATGAGTGCAAGGTGAAGAATGGGGGAGGAGCAAAGAAGAAAGAGAAAAACAAAAAGCAAACAAGCAAGCTCTCCAACACCTACACCAACAAGGTAGACAAGAAGGCCTCCACACCTTATCTCTTGAAGAAGAAGAAAAATGATAAGGTGGTGGCCATCAAGGTGAACAAGCAAGCCAACAATGGGGTCAAACGCTTTTGGGTGCCAAAGGAAATCATCTCCAACATGAAGAGCACCAAGAAGGTTTGGATCCCGAAAGGAAAGTGAAAAGTCCGTTGGACATCGGGGAATTTGGAGACTTGGCAAAGTATGGGTGCATTTCATGAGATGCATCATGATGGACAAAATCATTGCCAAGTGGGTTAGTGAATACTATGGACCCAAATTCCCCTTCCCATGTTAGGTAACTAGATTCGATTTCCTTCAAGTAGTATCAATTTGCTTTCCTACATGTTTTATTTCTTACAAATTGGTATCATTAAGCATCTAGTTACTTTTCATGCCTATGTTTGCATTTGGATGCTTATATCTTTTGTCATGCATACACTAGGTATATCTTATGGTAGGCTTGCTCGGTTTCATTCTTAACCCTTAGAGCAAACCTACATGGTTTAAAATTGTTTAGGAGCATGGCACATAGCTTGTCTTTTGATTGTTCACCTAATATGTGCCAAAGTCCAAATTGTAGATAATTTCTCCCAAATATCATCTTCGAAAATGATTCACACGTTCATGAGATATCATCTTTCAAGTGGTATTATTGATTCTAAAATCAATGTGCATGACTTCTACATGTATCCCACACTTGTGTGCACAAATTTAGGGGGAGGTTACTCTACAAATTGGATGCTTTGAGACTAACACCTTTTTCAAGCTTATCATGTGTGTAGTAGTCTCATTGCAAGGAAAATGGAGTCCCCTGGAGTTAAGCATCATAATTCAAGTATACACCACCTATTGCAAGTGGTAGAAATCAAATTGGTTTCCACATGTGGTATTTCTAAATCGATATCATCATGTTGATTTCATTTTGATATTTATATGCTTTCTCCATACACTATATAGATCAAATTCCATTAAGCAACAATTTGCCAATTATGCATATGTTTTGCTTTCTACCATATGTATGCATATATTT
Source organism: Miscanthus floridulus (assembly GCF_019320115.1). Lineage (NCBI taxonomy): Eukaryota > Viridiplantae > Streptophyta > Magnoliopsida > Poales > Poaceae > Miscanthus > Miscanthus floridulus. The sequence goes on from NC_089584.1 coordinate 25,080,596, forward strand.
AGGGGGAGCTTAATCTATATAATGTGAGAGTCAAATTTTGTGACCTATTCCACTCTACATATAAAGGTTCACAAAGTTTGACCCTCCGCTGTGCTACTAACGTCTTCCTTTTTGGTGTTTGATTCCAAAGGGGGAGAATTTAGAGGACCAAAGCAAGCATTAATTTGTAGGACCAAAAGCCAGATCATATAGTGGTCTACAAGTGGGGTCTACAAGTGGTAATGGTCCGAGAAAGGGAGGATAGTGGATTATGGATTGCCTATGTAATGGGGAGAATTTGTAGGAAGCAGGGCTTAATTCCATAATGCCACATGGGGACATTTGCAAGGGCAAGAAAAGTGTTCAAGTGGTATCTTCTAGTCTTACAAGTAGGCAAGAAAAGTGTTCAAGTGGTATCTTCTAGTCTTACAAGTAGTATCTTTTAGCATCATATAACCTTGCCCCTTGCATTGCATCCTAGCAAGTAGATAGCTTTTAAATTGCAAATTTTTATTATTATTTGCTTTCTTTGGTCATGTTGTCATCAATCACCAAAAAGAGGGAGATTGTTAAGGAAAATGGACCCTAGGTCCCATTTACTTTGGATTTTGGTGTTTGATGACCAACACTAACCAAATTGGACTAATGAATTTGCAAGTGATTGTTTTGTAGTTCAATAGGGTACAAGACGTGACTTGGACGAAGGCAACAGTGATGATCCGATGATCAACACCATAAGCAAGACCTTAGAAGCACAAGAGAAGACCCAAGATATCAAGCAAAGTCCAAGCACTGAAGATAGGAACCAAGCCGTACGCAAGATCACGAAGAAACGAGCTCACAGAGGTGACCGGACTGCTGGAGAAAAGCAACCTGGATGCTCCAATCAAGTGGCTCGGCAATAGGCGTCAGTAGCAGCGATCGGACGCTAGACCGGATGTTGGTGGCAAATCAATCGGACGCTAGAACTACAGCGTCCGATCGAGTACAGAGAGGTTCCTAGAGTGGCGAACATTGCGACCGGACGTGTCTGGTGGCATGTGACCGGAAGCTGGCAGCGTTCGATCAGTTGATCGTAGCTCTAATGGTCGGGATGACTAGGACGCTGTTCGGTCAGGATGTGATCAGCAGTACGGTTAGTAGCAGAAAAGCGCGATTTCGTCCCCAACAGCTACTTTCTTAGTGGGGCTTATAAATACAACCCCCAATCGGCCTAAATGGTATGTGTGGAGCTGAGGAAACATATCTAGGGTGTTGATACACTATTTTAGTGATCTCTACTTGCATAGAGCTTAGTGATTCATCAGGTGATTAGCATAGGTGCTTTATGAAGTGCTTAGGTTGATTAGACCACCGCTTATGCGCTTGCTCTAGGTTTAGGCCTAGTGTTTAGTGAGGTTTGCATACCTCTTACCACTCGGTGCTTGCATGGCGCCATTGTTGTACATCGGAGGGGCTTGTAGTCTTGTGAGATCACACCAACCGTGTTTGTGGTGTGACCGCCACCATGTACCGGAGGGAACAAGGCCCACTGGAGTTTCGGCCGGAAGCTTGATAGTGAAGACGGTGGGGAGCATCCGGGAGAGGCTTGCTGGAAGGCACGTCAGAGATCCACTTGCGCGTGGGGAAGGCCCTGAGGCTATCCATGGAGTTACCCGACCTAGGAGCTTGGCCCTTTGCGAGGGATTACTTGCGAGGGGCTCCAATGAGGATTATGGGAAGCTTGCGCGCTTCTCGATACCTCGGTAAAAATACCAGGAGTCAGTCGACTGGGAGTTTGCATATCTCTACCTTGCTCTTTAGCTTCTGCATTTACATTGATTGTATTACTCCTTTTGTGGTAGACATAGCAACACATTAGCAAAACTGTAGTTGCACATTTAGATAGTTTATCTTTTACATAGGTTTTGCTAAGGTTAGAAAAAGAGGCCATAGTTTTGAGTTAGAATTTTAAGTTGCCTAATTCACCCCCCCCCTCTTAGGCGTCATAGTCCCTCTTCAATTATGAAGCGAAGCATGTGTTGCGCTAGCCTACTCAAAATGCAATCCTCCTATCCACAATTCTAGTTGCTATAATCTCTATTTATCACAAGAGGCTAAGTCACTACCACTAAGTTGGTGAGCTCTCAAAGACTAACTGAAGAGCTGCACTAACCACTAGACAAGACACAAGCTAGCTCTCAAAACTAATTACAGTAAAGAGCTTAGCTATACTAGGAAAGAAAATGCACAAGAGAGGTAGGACGGTTATACTGCCGTGGCAAATGATCAATCACGATATATCAATGAACACCAAAGAAATCCTCGGAGACAAGATGACACAATGATTTTTTACCGAGGTTCACTTGCTTGCCGGCAAGCTAGTCCCCGTTGTGGTGATACACCCACTTGGAGGTTCATACGCTAATAGGCATCACACGCCTAACCCAGTAATCGAGTGCTGCACAACCAACACAAGATGGGGATCACACAAGTCCCGAGCAATCCACTAGAGTACCTTTTGGCTCTCCACCGGGGAAAGGTCAAGAACTCCTCACAATCACCATGATCGGAGCCGGAGACAATCACCTTCCTCCTGCTCGATGATCCTTGCTGCACCAAGCCATCTAGGTGGCGGCAACCACCAAGAGAAACAACGAAACACAATCACCAAGTGTCTCTAGATGCAATCACTCAAAACAATGCACTTGAATGCTCTCTAATCTCATCAAATGATGAATCAATCAAGTAGAATGAGTGAGAGAGGATTAGCTAGGCTCACTAGGGTGTATTCTCAATAGAAATGGCTAAGAGTATGAGCCCAAGCCGGCCAAATCACTTATATAGGCACCCTCATGAAATAGAGCCATTAGGGTCAAGGTGGGGTGCCCTTGCGTACAGACCGGACACACCGATCGCATTGACCGGACTCAACAGCCCCAGCATCTAATCACTGGATGGAGGCCATGTGCCCCTCATGTTCAAGCTCCTTCGCTCGATGCCAACAGTCAGAACATATGCGCCAACCGCTTAAGTCATGACCGGACATAGCACCACGCGACCGAATGCGCCACTGTGGTGTCCGCTCGCGTGCTCGCCCGAGCCAACCCTGCCGAGATCAGGCGCGCTGAAGAAGATGACCGGGCGCTCTATAACGTAGAGTCCAGTCAAGATGATTTTTACACTGAGAGGTTCCAGAACATATTTTTTGAGACCAGACACGTCAGATCATCTATGATCGGTTGCACCACAGAGTCCGTTCCCTCTTTGCCAGCTTCAGCGCCCTACTTTAGTGTACGTCATCAGTGATCGGACTCACTGCCGTCGCGTCCGATCTCCACATGCGCCAGCGTCTGATCAAGGACCGACGTAGCGCCCTTCTGTGCACCACTAACCGGACAAGCAAGTCCCTGCGTCCGATCAGCACCAGTCACCTCCATGACTTTACCAACTTCTCCACCCTTGCTTAAATGTGCCAACCACCAAGTGTATCACCTTGTGCATGTGTGTTAGCATATTTTCACAAACATTTTTCAAGGATGTTAGCACTCACTAGAATCTAAATGCATATGCAATGAGTTAGAACATCTAGTGGCAGTTTAATAACTGCATTTCAATACAAGTTTCACCCCTCTTAATAGTATGTCTATCTATCCTAAATGTGATCACACTCACTAAGTGTCTTGATCACCAAAACAAAATGGCCCTATGGATATCACCTTTGCCTTGAGCCCATTTTATTTTTCTCTTTCTTCTTTTCCAAGCCTGAGCACTTGATCATCACCATGGCCATCACCAGCATCATGATCTTCATCCATTTGCTACACTTGGAATGTGCTACCCTATCTCATGATCACTTAGAGTAAGGGTTAGAACCTAGGGTTTTATCAATTCACCAAAACCAAACTAGAGCTTCTAATCTCCCCCTTTTTGGTAATTGATGACAACCCTTTCACAAAGATATGAATTAAAATCATTTTGAATCCATGTTGCTTGCCCAAGCATTTTACAATGTGTAAAGGATATGGACAAGTTTCATGAACCTGATTTCGTAGCATTAGCTCCCCCCTACATATGTGCTAAGAGTTTGGTTTGAAGCTTGCATATATGCATATATTAGAGATGTGGGAGGGCAATGTCTACCAATTGATGCTAAGGTGTAAGAGATGGACCTTTGAAGCGTGATACCAATCGGAGTGCACCAAATATACCATATCCTTAGCACCATTGTTAGTTAGATACCACTTGGAATCACTTGCAAAACTCAAACACTAGATACACTATGAGATCAATATTATAAGCAAGGTTCTAGTATTACTTGAATATAAGCAAGGTGTATCTAACTATCATCCTATGTGTGCTAGTATTTCATTTCACCAATCAAACTTACAACTAGCATACATCACATAAGCATAGAATTTTAATTTAAAACTTGTGCCATGCAAGCATACATATGAAATACACGTCCAAATGCATCATACAAGTTTATGAGCTAGCTCCCCCTACTTGTGTGCTCAAATTTTAATTGATCCCCTTCCTTTGTCGTATTTCTTCCCATATGTTACCTCCCCCTATCTTTGTGAATTACTTCTCCCCTTTGTCATCAATGACCACAAAAGTTCAATTTTAGATAGATTAAGATTTATCAATGTCAATCAATGGGGTGAAGATCATTTTCCCAAATTTAGTTCAATCTAGAACACTTGCCAAAGATATTTGACTCAATTTGATCCAAGGACAAGCTTCTTCACACCTCGTTTTAAGGGTTATCTTGACCATGTTGAGTTAAACACTTATAGTTCATTTTCTAGATCAAACACTAGGTTCACAAGCCCACAAACATGTCATATGCTACCATTAGATCAAGTCAAGCATAGAAGCAATAGTGGTACCATACAAGCATCAAATTCATTTGATTTTCATGAACGAGCCTATTAAATATGAGGAATGACTAGATGCACTAAACATGTCCTTAGCAAAGTATGTATGCATGTCAATCAACTTTTACCTTGGTTGCTCGAAGGAGAGGCATGTCATATAAGTGGGGGGGGTGCATCAAAACATATTTGAGAAATCCAATATGTTCAACTCATTCCTTTGCTTGCAAAACCTCTTCTCATCAAGTGGCTTGGTGAATATATCGGCAAGTTGATCTTTGGTGCCCACACTCTCAATACAAATGTCCCATTTTTGTTGATGATCTCTTATGAAATGGTGGTGGACATCAATGTGCTTTGTTCTTGCATATTGAACTAGATTGTTGGTGAACTTGATAGCACTCTCGTTGTCAATGTGCTTTGTTTTTGCATGTTGAACTAGATTGTTAGTGAGCTTAATAGCACTCTCATTGTCACATAGCAATGGCACTTTCTTGAACTTGATTCCAAAGTCATTCAAGGTGCCCTTCATCCAAAGTATTTGTGCACAACAACTATCAGCGGAGATGTATTCAGCTTTGGCGGTTGATAATGCAACACTATTTTGCTTCTTTGATGACCATGAAATAAGTGATCTTTCCAACAATTGACAAGTGCCCGAAGTGCTCTTCCTTTCAACCTTGCATCCTATATAGTTGGAGTCTAAATATCTAACTAACTCAAACTTTGCTCCTTTGGGATACCACAAACCAGCATTTTGTGTATGCTTCAAGTACTTCAATATTCTTTTTGTAGCCTTCAAATGACTTTCTTGGTGAGGCTTGAAATCTTGCACACATGCACACACAAAACATGACATCTAGCCTTGTGCGGTCATATAGAGTAGGCTTCCAATCATAGAGCAATACAACTTTTGATCCACCGTGTTGCCACTTGCATCACTATCCAAATTGCCATTTGTTCCCATTGGTGTACTAATTGCCTTGGCATCATCCATTCCAAACTTCTTGAGCATGTCTTTGATGTACTTGCCTTGACTCACAAATGTACCATTCTTCATTTGCTTTATTTGAAAACCAAGGAAGTAACTCAACTCTCCAATCATGGACATCTCAAACTCATTAGCCATCATCTTTCTAAACTCTTCACAAAAGTCTTGATTGGTTGATCCAAATATGATGTCATCAACATAGATTTGCAACACAAACAAGTCCTTGACAATCTTCTTGGTGAAAAGTGTGGTGTCAACCTTGCCCATCATGAACCCTTTAGAGAGTATAAAGTCTCTCAACCTCTCATACCATGCTCTAGGTGCTTGCTTCAAACCATACAAAGCCTTCTTCAACTTGTACACATGGTTGGGCTTCTTGTCATCTTCAAAACCGGGAGGTTACTCAACATATACCAACTCATTGATGTAGCCATTGAGAAATGCACTCTTGACATCCATTTGATAGAGCTTGATGTTGTGGGCACAAGCATAGGCTAGCAAGATTCTAATTGCTTCCAATCTAGCAACCAGGCATATGTTTCTCCAAAGTTAAGACCTTCAACTTGAGTGTAACCTTATGCTACCAATCTTGCTTTGTTCCTCACTACTATCCCATCTTGATCTTGTTTGTTGTGAAAGATCCATTTGGTTCCAATAACATTGTGTCCCTTTGGCCTCTCAACTAATTCTCATACTTAATTTCTAGTAAAGTTGTTCAATTCTTCGTGCATTGTATTCACCCAATCAACATCCATCAATGCTTCTTCTATCTTGTTTGGTTCAATGGATGACATAAATGAGAAATGCTTATAAAATGAAGCTAATCTTGATCTTGTTTGTACACCTCTAGAAATATCCCCAATTATAGTGTCCAATGGATGATCTCTTGCAATATTGGTTGGTTGGAGTATTGGAACTTAATTGCTTGCACTTACTTGATCATTCTGTTGAGATGATGTACTAGCCACTTGATCTTGCACATTATCAAGAGAGCTACTTGTACTTGCTTGATTAGTGTCATCTTGCACATTTGAGTTAGAGAGCACTTGCACTTGATCATCTTCTTCATATATCACTTGCTTAGGCCTCAATTCACCAACATCCATGTTCTTCATGGCATTTGAAAGTTGAATGCCTCTAACATCTTCCAAGTTCTCATTCTCATCTCAGGAACTCTTGGTTTCATCAAATTTAACATCATGAACTTCCTCAATAGTACCACTAGCCAAATTCCAAACTGTATATGCTTTGCTTGTAGTGAAGTAGCCAACTAGAAATCCTTTATCACATTTCTTGTCAAACTCATCCAATCTAGTTCCTTTCTTCAAGATATAGCATTTGCAATAAAAAACCTAAAAATATGCAATGTTGGGCTTTCTACCATTCAAGAGCTCATAAAGTGTCTTCTCTAACATCCGGTGACAATAGAGGCGGTTGCTACAATAGCAAGCCGTGTTGATTGGTTTGGCCCAAAAAGATTGACTCATATTGTACTCACTAAGTATAGACCTTGCCATGTCAATAAGTGTTATATTCTTCCTTTCAACAAGGCCATTTGATTGTGGAGTGTACTTGGTCGAGAATTGATGTCTAATTCCAAATTCATCACATAGCTCATCAATTCTAATGTTCTTGAACTCACTACCATTGTCACTTCTAACTCTCTTGATGGTTCTTTCAAACTTATTGTGAATGTCCTTAACAAATGATTTGAATGTTGCAAACACACTACTCTTGTCCACTAGAAAGAATACCCATGTGTGTCTAGTGTAGTCATCCACTATCATAAAGCCATATTTGTTTCCACCGATGCTAGTGTATTGTGTTGGTCCAAATAAGTCCATGTGTAATAACTCAAGTGCTTTACTAGTGCTCATTATGCTTTTCATAGGATGGGTGTTTCCAACTTGTTTTTTTGGCTTGACAAGAGCTACAAAGCTTATCCTTCTCGAATACCATATCTTTCAAGCCTCTAACCAAGTCATGCTTAACCAATCTATTCAATTGTTTCATTCCAACATGACCAAGCCTTCTATGTCATAACCAGCCCATACTAGACTTAATGAATTAGCATGTTAACAATTGAGCTTCATAACATTGAAATCGACCAAGTATAGATTCTCATATCTAAAGCCTTTGAAGACCAAATTAGAGCCATCTACACTTATGATCTCAACATCATCTACTCCAAATATGCTTTTGAATCCAAGATCACACAATTGAGCCATGGATAGCAAATTGAAGTTCAAGCTCTCTACTAGCAACACATTGAAAATGCTCATGTCATTGGATATTGCAATCTTACCATACCCTTTGACCTTGCCTTTGCCATTGTCACTAAATGTGATACTATCGTAACCATTGCTATTATTGGTGTTGATTGAGTTGAACATTTTTGCATCACCGGTCATGTGTTGAGTGCACCCACTATCAAGAACTCAATGCCTTCATCTAGCTTTGTAATTGACCTACAAAAGAAGATCAATTCTTTTTAGGTACCCAAACTTGCTTGGGTCCTTGAAGGTTAGTCACTAAGCTTTTTTGGTACCCAAATGACCTTCTTCTTTGGGCCCAACATGGATGTACCAACAAACTTAGCCTTCACACCATTGGCACCCTTAGTGAGCAAATAACAAGAATCAAACTTGATTGAGGATACTCTAGCATTCTTGTTCTTGTTCTTGGAATCATGCTCTTTGTGACCAACTTGCTTGCAACTAGTGCAAAACCGGCCATTGTTCTTCACAAAACTAGTCTTGTGAGGAGCAAAGGCCTCCTTTCCTTTCTTAGTGGTATAGCCCAATCCCTCTTTGTAGAGAGATGCTCTTTGGCTTTCTAAGCACATAAGCAAGCGGTCCTCTCGACCATAGGCTTTGCCTAAGATGAGAGTGAGCTCGTTGACCTCCTTCTTGAGGGTCTCATTCTCAACCATAAGTGAGGCATCACAAGTGAAACCCTCACTCATAGGTGAAGTAGAAGTGGATGTGCTTGATGAGGTACAAGAAGGGTTAGTGGGAGCAACAACAATAGGCTTATAGAAAGATTCATCAATTATGTCACATGTTATAATTACTTTCTCATGTTGCTCAATGTTGGTGCTTCTTAGCGTAAGCAGAAAAGTCCGCAAGCGCACGAAAGTACCATTGTAGCACTTCACCCGGTGGTATTTAGGGTATCATATTTTCACGAGGAACGAAGGTGTAAGTAGGCTCTTGGCCAGTTTACCTAGGAGAACAAGCTAAAGGGTAACTTGGATAGTGAGGTTCTTCTAAGGGCAGAAACCTTAAGCAAAGATAACTTTTCTACTACAGACTGACTTCGGGCACCGATGAACACTGGTCTACCAAGCGTTGTCGGTCTACAAACAGGGCTATCACCACCTGCCGCCTACCCCTCAACCATGGGATATGAGGCAAATGAAGGTAACGTGTAGCTTAGACACTATGTCTACGCTAACCGTTACTACTCTAGCATTGGCTAGGAACTTCCATCTTTATTAGGAGTCCTCTACTAGAGCACCCGTTACGAGGATGGACAACAAACCCACAAGTAAGTAGTAACAATGATAACTTTTCTTAAGGGATCAAAACTAAAAGATGAACATGAACTTCTTACTTCAAGTAGTAAGACAAATGTAGAGGTACAAGTGTAGAGGGGGCTAACAAGTCCAGCACCCCGTCCACCTAATGTACAAGGCACGCCGAGTACAAGAAGTAGAGGGCACCGCTACTTAGCTATTCCTCTAACTCTTTCCTCTCTCACTCCCTACTCTAGTGTAGCTAGAAGCTAATGGAATGTGTGTAGCCCTTCTTCTCAAATGTGTATGATCATCATGAATGTGAGGAGGGGGCTCCTTTTATAGCTTGAAGATGGTCGGTTTGCTTAGGTATTTTAGGAAACACCGCATGCAACCGTCTCCTGGGGCATTAATTGCACCGCCTAAGCAAGGTGGGGCCGAGCAGAGCTAGGGGCGGTGCGCCCGCACCATGGGTGCGGCCGCACCCTAGGCCAGCCCTCTCGCCACCGCCTTGCTTTGGTGGGTTGCTGGCTGGGCCTGGATGGCTCCCATGCTAGTGTTCTGGCCCAAGTGTGGAGTTTGGATGGGCTTGCTTGTTGTTTTGCTTGAATGCGCCTTCTTGATTGCATATTTTGGTGTATTTTCATGTATTGCCTTGCAAAACATGTACATACCAAAACTCATTGAAATGTGAGTTGTAAACCCTAATTCTAAGTTTTAGTATTCATATTTGTTTTATTTTGTTTAAATGTTAGCGGTAGAAATATGAGTTAAGCACTGCCAACAAGCTCCCCCACACTTAGTCGTTTGCTCATCCTCAAGTAAAGTTCTAAGGACTAAGAAGGTTCATCTCCTTGATTTGAAAATCTACATATAGGTTATTCCAAGCTTCATCTGAACCTGTGAACTTCCAAGTGTCTACCAAAATATCTTGGGCAATTGAAAAATAGAATAGCTTGGATTCAAATCTTCTCACTCTATCCCTGCTCAGAAACTTAGTTTTTTGTATGATTTTGAAAACATAAGGATAGTTTTTTGTTCCTTGAATGATTCTCTTAGGTCACTCAAATTTTGTAAGTGGTTCCTCACCAAGGCATATTTTGAAGTTTTGCCTTCTCTTTTGATCATCCTACTTCTAATAAGCATATATGGAGCTTAGGGTAAGGATGAAAGTTTGTGAAGCTCACTTACATTGCATTTGTTGTAAAGTCAAATCCTAAACTGCACCAGAGAGAAACGTCATACTCTTAGATCAAAATAGTGCAAGTGTGTGGAATTTTTGGTGAAATTATACTCCTCTATTGGATATGATCTCTTTTTCTAGCTTTTGTTTTGAGACATGGCTAGCTTATTTTCTCTTTATGAGCCTTCATGTGCTCATCATTATTTTTTTCAATGCTTTTGGGACCTTCATTGTGTCCCTACCTGTTTTTTCTATACTTTGGGACCTTCATGTGTCCCATTCTTTTTCAATCTTTTTGCATAGCCTTGTTGTCTCTTTCTAAAAAATATGCTTAGAGAGATCATATTTTAGAGCATGGAGTATTTATTTTGATGATGGAAAACATGTTTTAGCATATTCCTAGTGTAGGAATAGCTGTTTATTTTATGGCATGTACATGAGTTTTGATCTTGGGAGCATGAAACACTCTCAACAGGGTCACAAAACTTGACCAAACTCAACACAAAGTAAGAGGCATATATGGAAGGTTTTTGTCATGAATGATTATATATCGCCTTGGTAGGTCTTTGACTATCATTCAAGTAACATGCTATTTGAATTTTGATTTTAAAAATAAATCCCAAGTACTTTGCAAGAATGAGTAAGTATCATGTCATCCTACTATATCTCATTTGTCAATTACTTAGATAAAATGGGTTCCCTATTGATAAGTATTCATAAGTTTTTAGGAATATTAGCAGGGAATAAAAAGTATGCAAACTTAATCACAAGAAGACATGGAGATGGAGCATATTCTTTCTACTTTATAATTTATTCAGTTTTAAAGCTTCTTATTTAAGTATAGAACGAGAGAGAGAGTTGCACAAACCGAATTTGAATTGGACCATCTTTTGTGCAACCGAATCGGAGGTGAGTGTGGTTCCTCCCCCACACTTATTTTCTTGCCTATCTTTATTTGACACAAAGAGAAAAGAAAACAAGTGTAACAAAATATTTCTAATAATAACATCTTTATTCAATTATAAAATGTAGGCGCATTACATGATGGAATTCAAATGATTGGAATGAAAAACTTGAAAGGAAATGATGCACCTAAATTATTGCTTGCAGCGAGAGTGGCCTAGAAAGGTTCATCTAGAGCATCCACCACTCCTGCTGCCTTAGCCACCTTAGCTAATTTCTGGTTGAGCTTGAAGCGCAAGTTGTTGATGTCATCGACTAGATCTCTGATTTTGAGGAGGTTTGCGGCTAAGTTGTCATTAAGGCCCCAAAGGAGATCTTGCAGGCTATCGTTTTCAGCACTAAGAGAGGCGATGGAAGGGCCCTTGGAAGGTGCATCCTCCTCATCACTACTCTCATATTGCCCTATGGGTCTTTTGATCGGCGGGAGCTTCCTAAACCTTTTTATCCAAAGGAGCGCACCCGAGGATTTTGATGGCTCTTTCCCTGATGGAGCCAGTTTGCCTACCGGCTTCTTAGCTGGCTTGCGCATGAGAGCCTTCCCAAACCCTTCTTCGGGTTTGAGCACTCCTACCATAGTATAGGAGAGACTAGGCCTAGCGGTTTGAAAGGATGAACTAGTGTGAGAGACCGTATTGCCCGAACGCATTACAATAGGGTGCTTGCTAGGTTCGCTAACATCGGAAGCCTTCCGCTTGAGGCCGATGGTAGGTCATGTTGATGCCGTCTTCTTCTCCTTGGTGCCACCTTAGGGTGCCTTGGAACATGCCGTGGTCTTGAGGTTAGAACCGCCAATCATGCATAGCTAGGTGGTGGCAGGATAGTGAGTGGTGCTTCGGTGAAGAGCCTCACTTCTTCCCTCATGAATGAGCTCTCGGGTACAAGATCAATGGATGCTATGATGCCATCAAGGTTGTAAGTGGAGCATGAGCCCTTGTACAAAGTGAGAGCGTGGCTGGCCATTGCTAAGCTTAGAGCTTTAAGTGCTAAGTGGAGGGAGAGAAGAAAGCTTGCAGCTTGATGTGAGGAGAGGAGAGACTATAGGGTCACTTATATAGGAGCTCGGGCCTCTATCGTGATGGAAACAAACCAAGGACTGCCATGGCTGCGATACACTGAGGATCAAGAAGATGCACGAGAAGATTGGGAGCTAGTGGAGCCAGGGGTGGTGTGGCCGCACCATGGGTACGCTCGCACCCCCAGGTGCTCCTCCTAGCCTAGGATTTCGTCCAGGTGCACATGCATACGTGTGGATCCTAGAGATGCTAGTGCTCGGATTTGATTCAGTAGGATTAGCGAGTGATAAAGTCAGATGCACATGATATTGATGAATCAAGAGAATATTCATGTGTTAAAATTTTCACATGATTTTGTATTAAAGGGTGGATACTCATGTGATCAGCAAGAATCAACAAGATTAAGCAAGAATAAACAAGGATCATGGTTTGTCTAATGAGGGCATAAAGGTCATTTTACCATGATGACTTGCTTAGAAGATAAAGTAAATTTTTATATTTTAAGTAAATGAAAGAATATGTTAGTATAATTAGTTTTTAAATTTTCATAAGTTTTGAGTGAATTTATCAAAAGTAATTAAGTCTATTCTATCTATTTCTAAGTTAGTGTTATAGGAAGGTGCTAGGAAAACTTTTAAATATTGACCGTTAACTTTGAAAATGTTACTGTCGATGTTTGATGACTGGCAACTCGTCATGGGGTTACCCAGGATGATTGTTGGTATATTTAACGCACATGGATAAATCCACAAGCGCATGGATACCACTATAGCTTTCACCTAAAGATATTCCAAGTATCGTATCCACAGGGAAACGTGTGAGACTAACTACAGTCTAACTTAACTAAGGGTAGCAACAAGGTTAGGATAAATAGGAGCATAGAGAGGATAACTAAAGTTCTCTAGTTCTGACCCAGGTAAGCTTATGTCTTCTACTATTCAATTAGGAACATTATTAGGGAAAGACACCAACAGAGGATGCTTTCCTTTGCAACCACATCCTACATGCGCCTACAGATGGGAGGTGGACTACAAAGGATCAACGAAGCTATATAGTACAGGCTATATAGAACTTATGTCACTCACATGATCTACCACCTTCCGGAATGCAGGGTGCATTCATAATTAACCTAAGTCTAAGCACCATGCTTATACTTACGATTAATACTCTACTCCCCCTATGAAGAGAATAAAGCACTCAAAATAGAGTCATGAACCTCAAGAACAATATAAACAAGATGCTTACTTGAATCAGAAGTTGATTACTAGAGTAATCTCAAATGCAAGCTCAAATAGAACTTGAATCCGCCAAGGCACAAGCCATAGAGAGAGCACCAATAGGCCGATACCTCTTCCAAACTCTTCCCTCACTCTCTATCTCACTATTATTTATAAGACTAGATCCTATGGAATCTTCTCTTGATAGCTAGCTCTGATCCTCATGATATGAATTAGGGTTTTAGGATGGCTCTAAGGAGGGTGGCAGGGGCTGGTATATATAGGCCAGAGCATCCAACATGAGCCCTTGGATCTAACCAACTTAAAGGACGGCGTAGATGCAACCTAGGAGGCGATGGAGAACCGACATAACAATAGGAGGCTGGCATGCAGGGCCCACAGGTCGAGCGGCCTGTAGGTGGGGCCGGTCGGCCCCACATGTCAGAGACATGGGCTTTGCTTCAGTGATTCACCTTTTGGAGTCTTCTAGAGTCTTCCCATGTTGATTACGTGGTAGAATTCCGTAATTTCCTTTGACGAATTGGTCCCCCTTGATGGTTTTCTAGATAAACCCTCTTGAAAATATGGATTCACCAAAACTCATGGAATTTATTAGTTTAAACCCCTATACCTATGTTTGGTGATGGAATTAAGTATAAATACAGGTTATGTTGATGGTTTATAATTGATTTTAGTGACCGTCAACAACGATGTTCGAAGGGCTTCGGCATACGTAGAACTCAACAGTAAAGCAAAGAGACAAATGATTTATACCGGTTCAGGCCCTCTTGTCGAGTAATAGTCTTTACATCCAGTCGATGTGTAGCCTTTTGCATTGGATTGATTGGTATGATTGTTGGGGTTACAAGGGGTGCACCGACCTCTCTTTATATAGGAGAGAGGGTAAGGGCACGTATCTAGTTCTAGTCGGTTACAAGAGAAGTGTTCTAGTCCTATTATAGAATCTAGCTTTCATCGTAAGCTAACTAGGTTGACCTAGAATAGCTTGAAGTCCACGCTACCTCATCCCACGTCTTTCAACAGGTTGTAGGCCAGCCCAGGGCCCATCTAGGTAGCATCCCTATGGGTGTAACACTCTAAAGATTTATTTACAATTTAGTAATTAAATTTGAGTATTTAATTAATTTTTGTGCATTTTAACCTAGGTTAAATAATAATTTTTGGCAAATTAAAATCAACTATAAGGTGTAGAAACATGTTTGTTGTATTCATGCCGGTGCATAGTTTTTGTTTGATTGTACGGTTAGAGTTGAGTGGCTTTGAATTCAAGCCTAGTTTGAATTTGAAGCAAGTTTTTTTTAAAAATGAAAAAGGTTTTTCTTTTCTCTTTTCCCTCTCTCCCTCTTTCTAGCCCAACAATAGAGCTAGCCCACCTTCTCTTTTCTACCCCACGCCTGGAATTGGCCTTGGGCCGTTGGTGGCCTGCTCCCGCACTTCCCCTCTCCTTTCCCTTTCTCACGCGCGTGGCCTAGTTTTGGCGTCCAGCGCCCTGGCCCTACCACGGCCTGCTCGACGGCCCAAGTGGTGCCTGGAGCGGCCTCCTCCACCCCGTGCTCTCTCTCTTTATGCAGCGAGACCCGCTCGTCAGCCACACGACATCCACGTCCTCTCTCCCTCTTCTTTCCCTGGCTGCTGGGACCCGCTTGTCAGCCGCCCATCCCTCCCTTCCTCGTCACGCTAGAGATCCCACGCTTGCCTTCATCACCGTCTTCACTTCATTGGGTGATGGAGGCCATCAAGCGGGCGCCTTCAAGCCCTGCAGTGACGCTGGGTGAATTGTGCCGTGCCTGTATTCTCTTCTACCGTGGCCGCTCGCCTATATATCCCTCCGATGAGCCTCTCTCTCTCTTGTCTTCACTCTGCTCGCACGTACGCTTACTGTCTCTCTCAATTCGCCCCCTTTGGAGCTCGTTCATCGCTGAGGTCGTGCCCAGGAGCTTAGCGGTGCTTCACCACAACCGTAGGTTCCCTTTCCCTTATGTTTTGATCTCAAATTTCAAGGGTTTGTGCTCACCGGCGGCATTCTCTCTCTCTAGTCTGCTCTCACTCGTCGCTGGTCACCTCAGAGCTCCCCTGGATGCTGCAAATGCCTTCGTCGAGTCCATGGTAACCTCCACTCCATCCCCATATGTTTATATTTGATCCTAGCGCTCGGAATCACCGTACCGACGGGCTCCGCATCATGCCATTCATGGCGCCGCTGTGGGGCCGCCATCTCGACATGCTTCCCCACCTCTCTTTGTGTTGTGTCCAGTTCGCAAGGCCGTGCGTGTTGTTCTAGTGCTCTTGGTTTGGAACAATGTGGCTGGAATCACCATCATGGCATTCCCTGCCGAGCTCGGCACGCCGCTGTTCATGGCGCCGCCACCGCTACACTATGCACCGATGGGGGAAAACACCCCTTTCACCCTGTGCATCAGATCTCCCATGGGCGGCACATATTAGATACCCTTTTGGGGTTGTGTAACCGGTCCACCATGGACCGTGGACGCGGCTCACAGCCACCAGCGCACCGGTGCACCGCACCAACCAGAGGGCGCCATGTGGCCGTCCAGTTAGCCGGCGACGCGGTCAACCGCAACCCGCAGCGCGTTTTGCTCTTTAGCTTTTCTGTTTTCCCGAAATCAACCCGCAGTCCAACATCAGTTCAAAAGTATTTATTTTTAGCCCTATTTTTTCTATTTTATACCCTATGGATTTGGAAAATAGGATGTGCCGTCCTGAACACGTTAGAATTCAGATTTAAATCCTTTAAATTCAAATTTGGGTTCGGTTTATTACAGAAATGCCATTGAATCTTATTTTATGAATAATTTTTGCATTTTAAATCCAATTAGAGTGATTCTTTTACTCATATGTTCATAGTAGTACATAGATTAGTTTTGTAAGCTTTTCAATCTCTGTTTTTACTATTTGGTGTACTATTCTAATAGAAGTGTATTTATATGCATGTGATGATTTGTATGTATGCTTGATTGGTGATTTGGATCATGTATAGAGGGTGATCAGTTCGAGGTCCCTGAGGATCAGTTGGGTGACCAACAGTACCAAGAAGGAAACTTTGAGGAAGGCAAGTGTAACAAAGGCTTCCTTATACCTATAAACTTTATAATTCATATATATGCATGTGTCCAAAATTGAATCGCCTTTAAGGACTTTACCTAGATTATTTCTTGTACTACATATCCTTGTTACCTATGGTTTGGGATGCATTTTGGATAGTTGCTGCAACGCATAACTCAGAGTAAATATTAAACATGACTAAAGTATATGCAACATGCTAAAATTGTACTTTTTAGCAACTCTTTAGGTGGCTAGAGTACTTGGTTGAGTGCTCTAGTGCCTCTCCATAAGGACTAAATCCTGAAGTGGCCACCTAGGAGATTTCGTACAACCTCAAGTGTCAAATGGATCTGACTTTAGCCTGGTAACTAGGTTGTACTAGCTCGTCTATAGCTTTCCGTAAGGGGAAGAGAGGGGCACTAGTTGGTATGTTTCTTTTCTTACCAGGGTGTGTACTATGCCACGACCATGAGTGCCACTCCTGGAGGAGGGCCACATACGGCTAGACAGCTAAAACCTTAGCAACTACGACTTGTTAGTGCGACTAGCGAAGGGTTATGTAGTGAAATCCTACCACGCTTCCTTGGTAGAGACGGTGTGGGTTTTGCAAACCCTGGCATTGGGAATCATGGCTCGATGGGTAAAGTTGTATAATTTCTATAGAAATATTTAACCTGTTATAACAGCCAGGCTCACAGACACAAGCGGCCTGGATCCTTCATGATTAGTGGTTACTTACTATGGTTGGTTTGGGATTGACTTAATCTTGATTAATTATTATTACAACTTGGGTTGGTTTACTCACTAAAGTAGTGATTCAGGTGCAATAAAACTTGACCAACTAAAATTGCTGACCACAGTCAAACTGTGTCAAGCCTTTGAGCCTCATAGATCCCTTTGTTTTACTTGCTAAGCATGGTGCGCTTACACTTGTTGTACATTCAATGAAAATCCTGGATGGGTAACAGATATTGTTTATGAGGAGTTCCCTAAAGATGTCCAGGAGTACTAGAGTGATGTCCCCTAGTTGGAGTCCATGTGGCATCATGGGTTTAACTTTCCACTTTATGTAATAATGTTGCTAATGAGCAAGACTATGTGATAAGAATATGATGAGATATGCAATGTAATAAAGTACTTTACTTTGATATTATTACAATTTGAGATTATATGTGTGCTTGGAAATCCTAGGCACACATATATGAGTTCTTGGTTTTTTTATCAAAACTGGGTACAACAATGGGGAACACTTAGGACCCTGGTCCGTTAAGCCCCCGAGCGTGTCATGGTTGAAATCTGAAGCCCTTCTTGTTCCTCCAAGGTTTTCCAAGTAGAAACAAGAGTAGTCCGAGTGCTTTTATGAGTGAAGCTATGAGATGCTCTATAAAGTCTCCGTGTGACGTGCACTTTTTGGAAAAGTGCACTCACTGAGTGTAGCCCCCCAGCCTCTTATTATTTGCAAAACAAAGAGTTAGAGGGTCCAATAGAAAAAACATCCGTAGAGGATATGTACCTTGTAGCCCCCGAGCCTATGTCTGAGTACTTGTACTCGAAACAAGGATCTGAAAAGAATATACTCGAGGATGAGAGTGTCATCGAAAATTATTGTCCTGTCTGCTTGCACAGAAGCAGGTAAGACATGTCAAAGTCACATGAGGAGTGTTAGTACAGTTGGTCCAAAGATGCTTAGGATATTCATGGGAATATGCCATCAAAGGTGCTATCGGGTGTACTGTTACTTCACATCTATTGAGATAAGGCCATCGGTACACTGAAAAGGTGTAGTGGGATGCACTATACCCTTGTAGTGTAGCACATGAACTTGTGAGGAAGTTAGTAGCTTGTCCATGAACTCCTCGTGAACCTAGTCCACAAACACCACCAAGATGCCTATAAAAACCCTCCTGGCGAGCACTTGAACCTTAGTTGTAGAAGAAGCAAGGTAGCTCTGAGTTTGAAGTTTGCTAATTTGGTGGTGAGCGAAGTAGACCAGCCCCTAGGAGTACTCAGTTGGTATAACCAAGAGCTGTAGTGACTAGAAGAATTCTAGTGAGAGGGTTTAGAGGTAGGCTAAACCCGTAGTTGTGCATAGTAGAGTAGCCTAGAGCTACAACTAGAAGAAGTCTTATGATGGCTAGTAGAGTGGCATCTCCAGTAGTCCCATGTCAGTTATTTGAGGGTGCCTATCGATGTCTATCCATGAAGGGTCGTACCCGGACCTGAATGTGTACAGATGGCATCGACTAGGTGGCAAGATGTGTGAGTAGCTCATCCTGCATACTAGCCAGCAAGCTTCCTCTTGCAGTAGCTATGCTCCTAAGGGTAGTCGGACAACAAATGTTCGTAGTCGAATGGTCTACCCAAGGTTCTAGGCTAGGACACACTGCAATTCTGTTATCTACCCAGATGCATTACTCTTCTCCTCTTGGATCTAGGTGCATCGGGTTCGAAAATACATACTGAGAAGCACTTAGAGTATGAGTACTCTATTATCTCTGAGTAGGTGTTGTCTTTGTTATTGACTGAAAAGAGCTTGTATCCAATACTTGTAACTCTCTTAATAAATTGTCACTCATTATTCTGAGTGGTCTTGAATCTTGTAAAGTGTGTAACTCTATATCCATTGAACTATTGTTGAATAAAATATCTTCATCCGAGTACCATGCTGTTTAGTGCATATTGTCAAGCGATTGTCCGAGTACTGCATCAATCATCCGGGTACTTCATGATGTGGCCATAATGGTCATAGCATGGTAGGTACCCAGAAGGAATGAATCCAAAAAATAAGTCTAAATACATTGTGACGCATTTGAAATCTTGAAAAGACGTGCAACCATCGTATCAATCCGTGCAGCGTCATTAAAATGGAAGGGAAACCGATGCACCACACTCGGTAGCATGATTATTAGGCCACACGG
Source organism: Miscanthus floridulus (assembly GCF_019320115.1). Classification (NCBI taxonomy): domain Eukaryota; kingdom Viridiplantae; phylum Streptophyta; class Magnoliopsida; order Poales; family Poaceae; genus Miscanthus; species Miscanthus floridulus. The sequence goes on from NC_089584.1 coordinate 25,100,317, forward strand.
TAGTGGGAATCCTGTATAAAAGGTAACCAATTCTGAGCATCATCTTCCTCTGCTTCATTTCTCTTTCTGCTTAAGCCCCCATGACTCTATGAACACCCCCAATCTTGCTCCTTAAAACCTGATGTAGACTAGGCCCGATCTTCTGAAAGGTATGATAGCATCGATTCGTGGAGACTCAACGTTCACGATCTAGTCTTCGAACCAAGACTGATTCAGACCCCCGCAACCATTACACCACTGCTCCATTGGTTATCAACCACGCGAACGCGATTGACCTCGCTGAGAAGGCTTTCCTGCAAGCGGATCGAGAACACAAGCAAGAATGAGATAAACACAATCTGAAATTGCAAATAAATATGAGGCTTATGATAATGAGAAAGAGTTCAAGTCTTTATTCGAAAGGACTAATCGTCACAGGCGAACAAGATCAAGAACTGGGGCCCTGGTTCATAGCAAGCGGCCTTGGCGGCGACAGTTGCAGCAAAATGATGTATGTTTCATGAGAAAATCAAGAACTAAACAAAACCCAAACCTTAAGGAGAGAGATGGCTGCTATTTATAGTCTTGGGCATCACCCCCCTTGGACGTGCCCCCTAATGGGCCCAAACACGATACACGGTCCAACAGACCAAAAGACGGTGTCGTAGCACCCTGACATTTTCTGGATGCTGACTTGTTTCGAAGATTCCCGTTGATTACGAAGGGCTTTTGATGTGAAACTAATTGGGTTGGCTTCCTTATCCAATTAGCTTTCCATTCATATGTGGATCATTGAAAATGGAGTCTAGATGCGTCCTAGGTGACCAGTTTAAGGCAGACTAGTCTTGGATACCAAGACAGACTCGAACTTGAGTTGCTTTGGGCCTCCACCTCGGGGACTCGAACTAAATTAGCCTCGGACCTACATCTTGACTTGGACACCCTTGCTGGCCTCCTACCTCTCCATACCATGTGCCAAACATGGTTATATGCATGGGTGTCATATCCTCATCATCCTCCCCTTCCTGACGAAAAGCCGTCCTTGGCGTCGATTGTGCTTGAAACTGATCCTGCATAATATAAAGAAGAACGGGGTTGCGAAAACAAAGGGAACTAAAATGATTGTGAGAAGGAACGTGACCATGTTTCTAAGTTTCTAGCATGACATCTCGTATAAAAATTTTAGCAAGCATGTAGACTCTTTGATCCGAATGCACATGATGTATGTCAACACTATCCTGCAAAAGATTAGAACTAACCAAAGACAATGCAGGAATAGATGGTCTAGCAGACATAGGTAACAACCAACAATGCTCCCCTTCTTGGAAGTGAACTTGTTTCTTTGAGGAACATGAGAAAATATTTGTATTATTATGGCTGCCCTCTAAACGATCATAATCTTGTACAACAAAAGGAGAATTCATATTACTATGAATGTATACTCGATGTATCATATATTGTTCTTTATTGTTATATTTGCCAATAACATGATATGTATGTTTAGAAAACCAAGACAAATCAACATATTTAAATAGGCTCTCCTCCAAGCAATCTAGGTTACACAAAACATCAAATTCAATGTAGCCCAAAGTATGTAAAGAAGACAACAGTTTGAGCTCATCAGTTTTAGTAGCAATATGAATAACATTTTCAGCACAAGTGGTTGATTCCAAAACATGTAAAACTGAACCATCATCAACCAATTCATCTTTATCACAAGGAACATCAAGCAAATCATCTTGTGACAAAGGTAAATCAAGCGAAGGCTCCACTAAAGTTTGCTCTATCATAGCATGATTGGTGAAAAAATTTAGAACATCAAGAGAACTCTCACCTTCCATGAGTTTAGCATCGTGGGTTTTAGCTTTGCTCTCATGTTCAGCAGGAGTAATAGTTGATGGTTCTAAATTGTCACATGAGACTGTGAGCATCTCATTTTCTATCACGTCATCCTCGCTCTTTTGTACATTGTCCTACAAAAGGTTAGGCATAGCAGGAGGAATAACAAGAGATTGATCTAGTTGATGCACCTTATCATTTGAATTAATTACAAGAGATGGATTAACAAAATTTTCTCTCATAAGATCTTTCATATCATTCCAAGTTTGAGGTTTATCAGAAGGATCTAAAGACTCCCACCAAGATAAAGCAGAATGTCACAAAACACTAGATGCATTTTTTACCTTCCTCCTTGGACACATAAAGCGAGAAGCAAATACGTTATCTATGGCAATTTCCCACTCCATGTACTCATCAGCGCCTATACCATCATAAGTCGGTGGATACGAACAACCTGTCATTGTTAGAAGATAGCAAAAGACAACACAAAAGTATTATCCCTATCAACTACTATAGGATGTGGACAAGGAAAAACAAGGCACTCAACTCTCAAGCATCTTACCACGGTCTTACAAGTGTTCTTACCAAAGCAACAGGCGGTGCAATCGGTCGGTGACTGTGATACCATTGTAGCTTGAGTGTAACAGTTGCAAGGCGAACCTGTACTTGATTAGAAGAAAGTGGAGCTTGGACAGGCATAATATAGTAGCAAGGAATAGCAATAATTTAACTCAGAAATTACAAGATTGAAAAGTAGTCCCAAGCTAGTCTATGTCGCTGGCCTATACTCATCCTGAACCAAGTTCAAGCAAGCAATACAATACAACTCAGTAGAAGGACTCAAAAGGATGCAAGCACTTCTGAACTTTTTTTTTAATTTTAGTTTCTTTTTCTTTCCTTCTTTATTTTTTCTCTTTTTTTAGGTGCGGCTTTTTTCCTTCTTTTGGTTTTTGCACCTCTTTGCCTTTTTCTTTGTTGTAAGTTTTTTTTATCTCACAAAAGTGCCGCACATAAGAGATTAGACTTTAGATATTTCCACCATGGAAGAAAAATACTTAACCGAGGAAGCCGTAGAAGGAATTGCTAGACAAAACAAACTCAATCACGAAACCCACTCCATGACTATTTCAGATCCAAAGAAAAACTAGAGATCAATCTGATACAAGCCACACTAGGAAACAAGACTTGACACTAGACCAAGAACAAGATCAGAACACAACGAACACTAAGATGCGGCGAGGGACGACAGTTCAATAAAGCAAACTGAAATTAAAAAAATTGAAAAGGCACAGCGGGGCTATAGGACTAGAGATATGTGATAGTGTATATTTTTTTTTACCTTTTTGTGGACTATAGGTAAAACAAAAATAGTAGCAATCTAAAGGAAAAAACAAAGTTATACCTAACGGGCAACAAGGTCTCTGATACCACTTGATGTAGACTAGGCCCGATCTTCTGAAAGGTATGATAGTGTCGATTGGTGGAGACTCGATGTTCATGATCTAGGCTTCAAATCAAGACTGATTTGGACCCCCACAACCGTTACACCACTGCTCCATTGGTTATCAAACACGCGAACGCGATTGACCTCGCCGAGAAGGCTTTCCTGCAAGCGAATCGAGAACACAAGCAAGAACGAGATAAACGCAATTTGAAATTGCAAATAAATATGAGGCTTATGATAATGAGAAAGAGTTCAAGTCTTTATTCGAAAGGACTAATCGCCACAGGCGAACAAGATCAAGAACTAGGGCCCTGGTTCATAGCAAGCGGCCTTGGCGGCGACAGTTGCAGCAAAATGATGTCTGTTTCACGAGGAAATCAAGAACTAAACAAAACCCAAACCCTAAGGAGAGCGATGGCTGCTATTTATAGAGTCTTGGGCGTCACCCCCCTGGACGCACCCCCTAATGGGCCCAAACATGATACACGGTCCAACGGACCAAAAGACGGTGTCGCAACACACTGATAGATTCTGGATGCTGACTTATTTCAACGATTCCCTTTGATTCCGAAGGGCTTTTGATGTGAAACCAATTGGGTTGGCTTCCTTATCCAATTATCTTTCCATCCATATGTGGGTCATTGAAAACTGAGTCCGGATACATCCTAGGTGACCAGTTTAAGGCAGACTGGTCCTGGATACCGAGACAGACTCGAACTTGAGTTGCTTTGGGCCTCCACCTCGGGGACTCGAACTGAATTAGCCTCAGACCTACTTCTTGACTTGGACACCCTTGCTGGCCTCCTACCCCTCCATACCATGTGCCAAATATGGTCATATGCATGGGTGTCATGTCCTCATCAAAACCCTAGATCTATAAAATCTCTATGTGATGGGCAAGAGCAAGAACTCGAGCACCGCCACCAAGAAAGCCGCCGAAAAGAGGGCGTTGGAGGTGCCAGAGATGGCCACCGCTGCTTAGATCTAGCTAGTGCCGACCATGATGCCAAAGCATCTATGGAAGCTCCGCGAATAGGGCTATCTGCCAGAGTAGAAACTTGGGGAATGGACGGCGCATGTAGAGCACCATATTCCCAATCTTGAGCTGGGTGAGATTGTTCTCTTTGCGCCGTTCATCCAGCATGGGTTAGGATTGCCAGCAAGTGCTTTTTTGCATGGGTTTTTGTAGTATTATGGCATAACCCTAAATGCGATGGAACTTGAAGGGATTCATCCTTTCCTCAAGCAGATCCGAGCCATGAAGGACTAAAGCCTTAGTGGAGTCAGAGTGGTTGCAAGCTTAATCAGGCATCGAGTACAGCCTCTATAGGAGAGGATACACTATGGGTTCGAGTATACTAGGCCAGAGGACCCTGCTCAAGTAACCACTGATGAACTGACAGAAGATGAAGTTTTGGAGAGAATTCAGAACATGCTTGGGTCGGTACAAGTGATACAGTACCAGTATCTATAGTGTGATCATCAGAATTCGCCAGCCGCTATAAGTATATTGACATTGTGATTTGTAAATATCTTAATACTGTGAAAACTGACTCCTATGTGTTGATGCAGGAGTTGGGACAAAATTTCAATTATTTTCCCACCCATCCTCCATGTCCCGACTCTAGAGGAGTTGGCGAAAGCGGAGTGGCGTTTGGTAGAGCAGACATAGGGAGTGCTGCCTCCGCCATTCCTGTGGAGCAAGAGGGGGACATCAACTTAGGGAATCTAGATGATTTCATAGTCCAGGTAAATCTGAGTGCAAGGAAGGCAGCTGCTAGCGGGAAGTGGTCGCTGGAGGCCGATGTCATAGTTAGCGTGAGTGGGTCAGTACCAAAGAGGCCCCATTGATCTTGTATGCTGAGATCAGGTAAGAGATGTATGAACTATCTCCATATAGTCTGAATTTTACCTTGTGTTAAATCCAATTCTTGAACAGCTATTGCACATGACGCTATGGAGGAACAGCCGGAAGAGGAGGAAGACACCTTGTATTCCGTCAGACAATAAGTATTCTTTTTTAGTAAAATTCTATACTGAATTCTATCGATGAAATCTGGTCGGTAGTCTATCGAGGGGTATGCCTATGGTAGTAGATGAATCAATGGAGGTGCGCGTGAGGGAACCGAATGGTGACACTGAACACGAGAGACAGCGATTAGATAGGTTTAGGTCATCGGCTTGACGTAATAGCCTACGTCCTATGTCTTTGTGGATTGTATTGCATTTGATCTGATGATCATGAGGGGGGTCCCTACCTGCCTTATATAGCCTGAGGGGTAGGGTTACAGATCAGTTGTTTCTATCCTGATCGATTTACAAGATAGGAAGTTACAGATATCACGTTAATCTAGCATATCTATGCAAATTTCCTAGATCTTCGAGGATCTTCACGTAGTCTTTCGAGGCACGCTTGAAACTGATCCTGCATAATATAAAGAAGAACGGGGTTGCGAAAACAAAGGGAACTAAAATGATTGTGAGAAGGAACGTGACCATGTTTCTAAGTTTCTAGCATGACATCTCGTATAAAAATTTTAGCAAGCATGTAGACTCTTTGATCCGAATGCACATGATGTATGTCAACACTATCCTGCAAAAGATTAGAACTAACCAAAGACAATGCAGGAATAGATGGTCTAGCAGACATAGGTAACAACCAACAATGCTCCCCTTCTTGGAAGTGAACTTGTTTCTTTGAGGAACATGAGAAAATATTTGTATTATTATGGCTGCCCTCTAAACGATCATAATCTTGTACAACAAAAGGAGAATTCATATTACTATGAATGTATACTCGATGTATCATATATTGTTCTTTATTGTTATATTTGCCAATAACATGATATGTATGTTTAGAAAACCAAGGCAAATCAACATATTTAAATAGGCTCTCCTCCAAGCAATCTAGGTTACACAAAACATCAAATTCAATGTAGCCCAAAGTATGTAAAGAAGACAACAGTTTGAGCTCATCAGTTTTAGTAGCAATATGAATAACATTTTCAGCACAAGTGGTTGATTCCAAAACATGTAAAACTGAACCATCATCAACCAATTCATCTTTATCACAAGGAACATCAAGCAAATCATCTTGTGACAAAGGTAAATCAAGCGAAGGCTCCACTAAAGTTTGCTCTATCATAGCATGATTGGTGAAAAAATTCAGAACATCAAGAGAACTCTCACCTTCCATGAGTTTAGCATCGTGGGTTTTAGCTTTGCTCTCATGTTCAGCAGGAGTAATAGTTGATGGTTCTAAATTGTCACATGAGACTGTGAGCATCTCATTTTCTATCACGTCATCCTCGCTCTTTTGTACATTGTCCTACAAAAGGTTAGGCATAGCAGGAGGAATAACAAGAGATTGATCTAGTTGATGCACCTTATCATTTGAATTAATTACAAGAGATGGATTAACAAAATTTTCTCTCATAAGATCTTTCATATCATTCCAAGTTTGAGGTTTATCAGAAGGATCTAAAGACTCCCACCAAGATAAAGCAGAATGTCACAAAACACTAGATGCATTTTTTACCTTCCTCCTTGGACACATAAAGCGAGAAGCAAATACGTTATCTATGGCAATTTCCCACTCCATGTACTCATCAGCGCCTATACCATCATAAGTCGGTGGATACGAACAACCTGTCATTGTTAGAAGATAGCAAAAGACAACACAAAAGTATTATCCCTATCAACTACTATAGGATGTGGACAAGGAAAAACAAGGCACTCAACTCTCAAGCGTCTTACCACGGTCTTATAAGTGTTCTTACCAAAGCAACAGGCGGTGCAATCGGTCGGTGACTGTGATACCATTGTAGCTTGAGTGTAACAGTTGCAAGGCGAACCTGTACTTGATTAGAAGAAAGTGGAGCTTGGACAGGCATAATATAGTAGCAAGGAATAGCAATAATTTAACTCAGAAATTACAAGATTGAAAAGTAGTCCCAAGCTAGTCTATGTCGCTGGCCTATACTCATCCTGAACCAAGTTCAAGCAAGCAATACAATACAACTCAGCAGAAGGACTCAAAAGGATGCAAGCACTTCTGAACTTTTTTTTAATTTTAGTTTCTTTTTCTTTCCTTCTTTATTTTTTTCTCTTTTTTTAGGTGCGGCTTTTTTCCTTCTTTTGGTTTTTGCACCTCTTTGCCTTTTTCTTTGTTGTAAGTTTTTTTATCTCACAAAAGTGCCGCACATAAGAGATTAGACTTTAGATATTTCCACCATGGAAGAAAAATACTTAACCGAGGAAGCCGTAGAAGGAATTGCTAGACAAAACAAACTCAATCACGAAACCCACTCCATGACTATTTCAGATCCAAAGAAAAACTAGAGATCAATCTGATACAAGCCACACTAGGAAACAAGACTTGACACTAGACCAAGAACAAGATCAGAACACAACGAACACTAAGATGCGGCGAGGGACGACAGTTCAATAAAGCAAACTGAAATTAAAAAAATTGAAAAGGCACAACGGGGCTATAGGACTAGAGATATGTGATAGTGTATATTTTTTTTACCTTTTTGTGGACTATAGGTAAAACAAAAATAGTAGCAATCTAAAGGAAAAACAAAGTTATACCTAACGGGCAACAAGGTCTCTGATACCACTTGATGTAGACTAGGCCTGATCTTCCGAAAGGTATGATAGTGTCGATTGGTGGAGACTCGACGTTCATGATCTAGGCTTCAAATCAAGACTGATTTGGACCCCCACAACCGTTACACCACTGCTCCATTGGTTATCAAACACGCGAACGCGATTGACCTCGCCGAGAAGGCTTTCCTGCAAGCGAATCGAGAACACAAGCAAGAACGAGATAAACGCAATTTGAAATTGCAAATAAATATGAGGCTTATGATAATGAGAAAGAGTTCAAGTCTTTATTCGAAAGGACTAATCGCCACAGGCGAACAAGAGCAAGAACTAGGGCCCTGGTTCATAGCAAGCGGCCTTGGCGGCGACAGTTGCAGCAAAATGATGTCTGTTTCATGAGGAAATCAAGAACTAAACAAAACCCAAACCCTAAGGAGAGTGATGGCTGCTATTTATAGAGTCTTGGGCGTCACCCCCCTGGACGCACCCCCTAATGGGCCCAAACATGATACACGGTCCAACGGACCAAAAGACGGTGTCGCAGCACACTGATAGATTCTAGATGCTGACTTATTTCAACGATTCCCGTTGATTCCGAAGGGCTTTTGATGTGAAACCAATTGGGTTGGCTTCCTTATCCAATTATCTTTCCATCCATATGTGGGTCATTGAAAACTGAGTCCGGATACGTCCTAGGTGACCAGTTTAAGGCAGACTGGTCCTGGATACCGAGACAGACTCGAACTTGAGTTGCTTTGGGCCTCCACCTCGGGGACTCGAACTGAATTAGCCTCAGACCTACTTCTTGACTTGGACACCCTTGCTGGCCTCCTACCCCTCCATACCATGTGCCAAATATGGTCATATGCATGGGTGTCATGTCCTCATCAAAACCCTAGATCTATAAAATCTCTATGTGATGGGCAAGAGCAAGAACTCGAGCACCGCCACCAAGAAAGCCGCCGAAAAGAGGGCGTTGGAGGTGCCAGAGATGGCCACCGCTGCTTAGATCTAGCTAGTGCCGACCACGATGCCAAAGCATCTATGGAAGCTCCGCGAATAGGGCTATCTGCCAGAGTAGAAACTTGGGGAATGGACGGCGCATGTGGAGCACCATATTCCCAATCTTGAGCTGGGTGAGATTGTTCTCTTTGCGCCGTTCATCCAGCATGGGTTAGGATTGCCAGCAAGTGCTTTTTTGCATGGGTTTTTGTAGTATTATGGCATAACCCTAAATGCGATGGAACTTGAAGGGATTCATCCTTTCCTCAAGCAGATCCGAGCCATGAAGGACTAAAGCCTTAGTGGAGTCAGAGTGGTTGCAAGCTTAATCAGGCATCGAGTACAGCCTCTATAGGAGAGGATACACTATGGGTTCGAGTATACTAGGCCAGAGGACCCTGCTCAAGTAACCACTGATGAACTGACAGAAGATGAAGTTTTGGAGAGAATTCAGAACATGCTTGGGTCGGTACAAGTGATACAGTACCAGTATCTATAGTGTGATCATCAGAATTCGCCAGCCGCTATAAGTATATTGACATTGTGATTTGTAAATATCTTAATACTGTGAAAACTGACTCCTATGTGTTGATGCAGGAGTTGGGACAAAATTTCAATGATTTTCCCACCCATCCTCCATGTCCCGACTCTAGAGGAGTTGGCGAAAGCGGAGTGGCGTTTGGTAGAGCAGACATAGGGAGTGCTGCCTCCGCCATTCCTGTGGAGCAAGAGGGGGACATCAACTTAGGGAATCTAGATGATTTCATAGTCCAGGTAAATCTGAGTGCAAGGAAGGCAGCTGCTAGCGGGAAGTGGTCGCTGGAGGCCGATGTCATAGTTAGCGTGAGTGGGTCAGTACCAAAGAGGCCCCATTGATCTTGTATGCTGAGATCAGGTAGGAGATGTATGAACTATCTCCATATAGTCTGAATTTTACCTTGTGTTAAATCCAATTCTTGAACAGCTATTGCACATGACGCTATGGAGGAACAGCCGGAAGAGGAGGAAGACACCTTGTATTCCGTCAGACAATAAGTATTCTTTTTTAGTAAAATTCTATACTGAATTCTATCGATGAAATCTGGTCGGTAGTCTATCGAGGGGTATGCCTATGGTAGTAGATGAATCAATGGAGGTGCGCGTGAGGGAACCGGATGGTGACACTGAACACGAGAGACAGCGATTAGATAGGTTTAGGTCATCGGCTTGACGTAATAGCCTACGTCCTATGTCTTTGTGGATTGTATTGCATTTGATCTGATGATCATGAGGGGGGTCCCTACCTGCCTTATATAGCCTGAGGGGTAGGGTTACAGATCAGTTGTTTCTATCCTGATCGATTTACAAGATAGGAAGTTACAGATATCACGTTAATCTAGCATATCTATGCAAATTTCCTAGATCTTCGAGGATCTTCACGTAGTCTTTCGAGGCACGCTTGAAACTGATCCTGCATAATATAAAGAAGAACGGGGTTGCGAAAACAAAGGGAACTAAAATGATTGTGAGAAGGAACGTGACCATGTTTCTAAGTTTCTAGCATGACATCTCGTATAAAAATTTTAGCAAGCATGTAGACTCTTTGATCCGAATGCACATGATGTATGTCAACACTATCCTGCAAAAGATTAGAACTAACCAAAGACAATGCAGGAATAGATGGTCTAGCAGACATAGGTAACAACCAACAATGCTCCCCTTCTTGGAAGTGAACTTGTTTCTTTGAGGAACATGAGAAAATATTTGTATTATTATGGCTGCCCTCTAAACGATCATAATCTTGTACAACAAAAAGAGAATTCATATTACTATGAATGTATACTCGATGTATCATATATTGTTCTTTATTGTTATATTTGCCAATAACATGATATGTATGTTTAGAAAACCAAGGCAAATCAACATATTTAAATAGGCTCTCCTCCAAGCAATCTAGGTTACACAAAACATCAAATTCAATGTAGCCCAAAGTATGTAAAGAAGACAACAGTTTGAGCTCATCAGTTTTAGTAGCAATATGAATAACATTTTCAGCACAAGTGGTTGATTCCAAAACATGTAAAACTGAACCATCATCAACCAATTCATCTTTATCACAAGGAACATCAAGCAAATCATCTTGTGACAAAGGTAAATCAAGCGAAGGCTCCACTAAAGTTTGCTCTATCATAGCATGATTGGTGAAAAAATTCAGAACATCAAGAGAACTCTCACCTTCCATGAGTTTAGCATCGTGGGTTTTAGCTTTGCTCTCATGTTCAGCAGGAGTAATAGTTGATGGTTCTAAATTGTCACATGAGACTGTGAGCATCTCATTTTCTATCACGTCATCCTCGCTCTTTTGTACATTGTCCTACAAAAGGTTAGGCATAGCAGGAGGAATAACAAGAGATTGATCTAGTTGATGCACCTTATCATTTGAATTAATTACAAGAGATGGATTAACAAAATTTTCTCTCATAAGATCTTTCATATCATTCCAAGTTTGAGGTTTATCAGAAGGATCTAAAGACTCCCACCAAGATAAAGCAGAATGTCACAAAACACTAGATGCATTTTTTACCTTCCTCCTTGGACACATAAAGCGAGAAGCAAATACATTATCTATGGCAATTTCCCACTCCATGTACTCATCAGCGCCTATACCATCATAAGTCGGTGGATACGAACAACCTGTCATTGTTAGAAGATAGCAAAAGACAACACAAAAGTATTATCCCTATCAACTACTATAGGATGTGGACAAGGAAAAACAAGGCACTCAACTCTCAAGCGTCTTACCACGGTCTTATAAGTGTTCTTACCAAAGCAACAGGCGGTGCAATCGGTCGGTGACTGTGATACCATTGTAGCTTGAGTGTAACAGTTGCAAGGCGAACCTATACTTGATTAGAAGAAAGTGGAGCTTGGACAGGCATAATATAGTAGCAAGGAATAGCAATAATTTAACTCAGAAATTACAAGATTGAAAAGTAGTCCCAAGCTAGTCTATGTCGCTGGCCTATACTCATCCTGAACCAAGTTCAAGCAAGCAATACAATACAACTCAGCAGAAGGACTCAAAAGGATGCAAGCACTTCTGAACTTTTTTTTAATTTTAGTTTCTTTTTCTTTCCTTCTTTATTTTTTTCTCTTTTTTTAGGTGCGGCTTTTTTCCTTCTTTTGGTTTTTGCACCTCTTTGCCTTTTTCTTTGTTGTAAGTTTTTTTATCTCACAAAAGTGCCGCACATAAGAGATTAGACTTTAGATATTTCCACCATGGAAGAAAAATACTTAACCGAGGAAGCCGTAGAAGGAATTGCTAGACAAAACAAACTCAATCACGAAACCCACTCCATGACTATTTCAGATCCAAAGAAAAACTAGAGATCAATCTGATACAAGCCACACTAGGAAACAAGACTTGACACTAGACCAAGAACAAGATCAGAACACAACGAACACTAAGATGCGGCGAGGGACGACAGTTCAATAAAGCAAACTGAAATTAAAAAAATTGAAAAGGCACAGCGGGGCTATAGGACTAGAGATATGTGATAGTGTATATTTTTTTTACCTTTTTGTGGACTATAGGTAAAACAAAAATAGTAGCAATCTAAAGGAAAAACAAAGTTATACCTAACGGGCAACAAGGTCTCTGATACCACTTGATGTAGACTAGGCCCGATCTTCCGAAAGGTATGATAGTGTCGATTGGTGGAGACTCGACGTTCATGATCTAGGCTTCAAATCAAGACTGATTTGGACCCCCACAACCGTTACACCACTGCTCCATTGGTTATCAAACACGCGAACGCGATTGACCTCGCCGAGAAGGCTTTCCTGCAAGCGAATCGAGAACACAAGCAAGAACGAGATAAACGCAATTTGAAATTGCAAATAAATATGAGGCTTATGATAATGAGAAAGAGTTCAAGTCTTTATTCGAAAGGACTAATCGCCACAGGCGAACAAGAGCAAGAACTAGGGCCCTGGTTCATAGCAAGCGGCCTTGGCGGCGACAGTTGCAGCAAAATGATGTCTGTTTCATGAGGAAATCAAGAACTAAACAAAACCCAAACCCTAAGGAGAGTGATGGCTGCTATTTATAGAGTCTTGGGCGTCACCCCCCTGGACGCACCCCCTAATGGGCCCAAACATGATACACGGTCCAACGGACCAAAAGACGGTGTCGCAGCACACTGATAGATTCTGGATGCTGACTTATTTCAACGATTCCTGTTGATTCCGAAGGGCTTTTGATGTGAAACCAATTGGGTTGGCTTCCTTATCCAATTATCTTTCCATCCATATGTGGATCATTGAAAATTGAGTCCGGATACGTCCTAGGTGACCAGTTTAAGGCAGACTGGTCCTGGATACCGAGACAGACTCGAACTTGAGTTGCTTTGGGCCTCCACCTCGGGGACTCGAACTGAATTAGCCTCAGACCTACTTCTTGACTTGGACACCCTTGCTGGCCTCCTACCCCTCCATACCATGTGCCAAATATGGTCATATGCATGGGTGTCATGTCCTCATCAAAACCCTAGATCTATAAAATCTCTATGTGATGGGCAAGAGCAAGAACTCGAGCACCGCCACCAAGAAAGCCGCCGAAAAGAGGGTGTTGGAGGTGCCAGAGATGGCCACCGCTGCTTAGATCTAGCTAGTGCCGACCACGATGCCAAAGCATCTATGGAAGCTCCGCGAATAGGGCTATCTGCCAGAGTAGAAACTTGGGGAATGGACGGCGCATGTAGAGCACCATATTCCCAATCTTGAGCTGGGTGAGATTGTTCTCTTTGCGCCATTCATCCTGCATGGGTTAGGATTGCCAGCAAGTGCTTTTTTGCATGGGTTTTTGTAGTATTATGGCATAACCCTAAATGCGATGGAACTTGAAGGGATTCATCCTTTCCTCAAGCAGATCCGAGCCATGAAGGACTAAAGCCTTAGTGGAGTCAGAGTGGTTGCAAGCTTAATCAGGCATCGAGTATAGCCTCTATAGGAGAGGATACACTATGGGTTCGAGTATACTAGGCCAGAGGACCCTGCTCAAGTAACCACTGATGAACTGACAGAAGATGAAGTTTTGGAGAGAATTCAGAACATGCTTGGGTCGGTACAGGTGATACAGTACCAGTATCTATAGTGTGATCATCAGAATTCGCCAGCCGCTATAAGTATATTGACATTGTGATTTGTAAATATCTTAATACTGTGAAAACTGACTCCTATGTGTTGATGCAGGAGTTGGGACAAAATTTCAATGATTTTCCCACCCATCCTCCATGTCCCGACTCTAGAGGAGTTGGCGAAAGCGGAGTGGCGTTTGGTAGAGCAGACATAGGGAGTGCTGCCTCCGCCATTCCTATGGAGCAAGAGGGGGACATCAACTTAGGGAATCTAGATGATTTCATAGTCCAGGTAAATCTGAGTGCAAGGAAGGCAGCTGCTAGCGGGAAGTGGTCGCTGGAGGCCGATGTCATAGTTAGCGTGAGTGGGTCAGTACCAAAGAGGCCCCATTGATCTTGTAAGCTGAGATTAGGTAAGAGATGTATGAACTATCTCCATATAGTCTGAATTTTACCTTGTGTTAAATCCAATTCTTGAACAGCTATTGCACATGACGCTATGGAGGAACAGCCGAAAGAGGAGGAAGACACCTTGTATTCCGTCAGACAATAAGTATTCTTTTTTAGTAAAATTCTATACTGAATTCTATCGATGAAATCTGGTCGGTAGTCTATCGAGGGGTATGCCTATGGTAGTAGATGAATCAATGGAGGTGAGCGTGAGGGAACCGGATGGTGACACTGAACACGAGAGACAGCGATTAGACAGGTTTAGGTCATCGGCTTGACGTAATAGCCTACGTCCTATGTCTTTGTGGATTGTATTGCATTTGATCTGATGATCATGAGGGGGGTCCCTACCTGCCTTATATAGCCTGAGGGGTAGGGTTACAGATCAGTTGTTTCTATCCTGATCGATTTACAAGATAGGAAGTTACAGATATCACATTAATCTAGCATATCTATGCAAATTTCCTAGATCTTCGAGGATCTTCACGTAGTCTTTCGAGGCACGCTGATTTACGCCATACTTCACGTGGCGTTGTCTTGCATGCTGGTCCTCGACTGGCAGCGCGGCCCCTACATGATCTCGTGGGCTGGGCCTCCCCTAGCGACTTAGCCCATGTGAAGCCCTATGGGTATCGGGGGTTATACCCCCACAGCTAGTCCCCATGTGCCTTATATCCACTCAGCAACGCCATCTTGAGCTTGTCTGAGCAGTCCAGCTAGTCGCCGGTCGTAAAAATAGGCATCCGTCCAGATTGACTGGTAGCTGAGCTGTTGAAACAGGCATCTGAGCTATTGAATATGTCATCCGAGCTATTGAACATGGCGTCCTAGCTGTAGAAATGGATGTCCTAGTGTTTCAATCTAGGAGCCGAGCTCAGGCTCACTTGAAGCTTCAAGGTTTGCCGGTAGGATGTAAGGAGCTCAAGTAAAAAAATTTGAAGTCTTAGCTAGTGAGGTGTACACACTTATGTGACTATTGCAATGGCTTTAGCGACATGGTCATTAGTGCAGAGCGGAGGCATCACATTATAGAATTGATGAAGTTGAAACACCTTGGAAAAAAGCAGTACATGCACCGCAAGGTGCATTGTACACAATGTAGTCCTCGAGCCTGCTGGAAGATGATTAAGAAATCTTGTAGCAGGGTCAAAGAAAAATATCTAGACCAAACGATCAGTACATTCATCACTAGGTGAAGGGTACACACTTAGTCCCTGAGCGATGAATGTACACTTAGTCCCTGTCGGTAGTCTCGTGGTGCTAGGATCCAAAGAGGCAGTCTGTGGGTGCTAAACCTGTTTTTGTCTTAGCTAAGAACAGTACAGTCATCGCAAGATGATATGTACACACATAGTCTCCAAGCCTACTAGAGGATGATGAAGGTATCTTGTGGTAGGGTGAGAAAATATCTTGACTCCGTTGAAACAATGCAAAGCATTGGACTCTGTTTTGTCACTCCACATTCAACGTAGTTTGACATGGTGGCCTATCAGGCCCACTTTGACGGCCCAGCAACGCGTGGAGGTTTCGAGGGAGAATGCGGCGAGGGAGGCATGGTTTCCCAAAAACCCTGGAAGGCGAAGGGTTAGGGGTCAAACCATTATAAGAGTGGTGCAACCCCAACACACATTCCCCACCTTTCCTTCGCCACTTCATCTTCTTCCTCATGCCCACACCACATCACTCAGTAACTGCTCTGCCATCAAAGTAACTATAAGCTCATAGTCTCCTCCAGGCCACAAATCTATTAGATGGCGCACAAAAGAAACCACAACAGCTCGAGTAGGACATCATGCGAGCTCAATCGCGCCGAGGAATGGGTGAGCTCCGTCAACAATGAGACAACACTCAACCAGTTGGTGGTGGATGGGGTGCTGCCTAATAGGGTGATGATGGGATGGCATCCGGCTCATGGTGAGATCTTTCCTACCCCCCATGGCAATGAATTAGTGGTTTTTGAAGATTACTTTTATCATGGATTTGGTGTTCTGATCCATTCATCCCTTCATGGGTTGATTGACTATTATGGGATTAGTCTATGTAATTTGGGCCCAAATTCCATCCTTCATGTCTTTGTCTTTATGCATTTCTATGAAGCCTATCCTGGCATTCTTCCACATTTTGATCTCTTTGGCCACTTCTTCTGTTTGAAAGCTCGAGGGGGGTCTGGATCTAGGATAGTAGGTAGTGCGTACTTGCAACTTCGAGATGGGATGGTCGACCAGTACATCGCTACCCCGTTTTACACAAACATGAAGTATTGGGTGCAACGGTGGTTCTACATGCCACAGGGGGAACACCATGTGGCATGTGACATTGATCAGATTCCTGTGAGCAACGCTAGGTGGTCGGAGAGACCTAGTGTCAATGGAATGGAGCAAGTGAAGGAGCTCTTGACATTGATCGATCGGAGAAGGGTGGATGGGGTCATAGTGGCGACAAATTTCACTTTTCAATGGTTCTAGCCCACCAAGGAGAGGGCACATCCCATGTATAAATTCCATAGGGATACTGATGGGACGTGAGAGGTGCCCGAGCCAATTGACCGAGATGAATGTCACAGAACCGTCCAATTTATAAGAGCACAAGTATAATAGCAATCACCGAAGTGATCAAACCATCGTACTTGAGCCCATATAAACCCGGTAGTCCAACGAAATCATGAAAGATCTCAAACAACCAACATACAAACCAAGATCATAGAGATTCAACACAACCAGTCACATGTTACATCATAGTTCACAATTATGTCTCATACATCAGAGTTCAAATAATTATTACAAACCAAGTTTGAAAGTAGCGGAAGTAAAGTAGTTTAACATAAACATCACACATAGTTTAATACAAAGCCAGTGTCATAGTCATCTCCAACCAAAAGCACAAAGGTGAGATGATAAATAGAATTGACCATTGCCCATGGTCCTAGTCCTCATCCACGGCAGGAGCAAGATAGTTCTTGCAGTAGCCATGAAACATAACATTATCTACAACAAAGGGAATAAAACCCTGAGTACGAGAAGGTACTCAGTGAGACTTACCTGTCCAACTAATATACTAAGACACCAAGGAGTATGCAAGGCTTTATAAGTAGAGCTGGTAGACATTATTTGCAGAAAAAAGCATAAGTTATCCAACATCTCTTTAATTGGAAATCACCAGTTATTAATCCTGTCTCATACTAGATTAGCAACTATCCTATGCCAAACATGTTGATACCATTAATTCATCACAATAATAACCATATCCAGTTGAGTTCTTGCATAATCCCATAACCATCATTTTCACCCTTTTCATAACTTACTACGATGAAAGGAACTCAAGTCAAGTTCTCACTATCCGGGAGAGACGGCGATTCGAATCGATTCCTACCCAGCTGGGGAAATATTCCTAAGACACACCCAGGCATACCTCGCGAAGGTAGCCTTAGGTCACCTTTGGTACAAATCAGGAACCAAATTTGTGGGTACGACCAGCGTCGCACAATCAGAGAACCACTCTACCAAGGGTGATCAGGACTCTAACCTACCCATGGGCTTACGCCAATGGGTCTCCGCACATCCTTACTACCATCCAAAGTGCGCGCTTGAACTGCTCGTGGTCCCGGCCTGAGATGAGCTACTCGGCTTCGCGGTCGGAACGACTTATCCAATCAACTATGTGAGAGGCTGTGTTCAACATGACAAGATGACCTCCAACGTCCGGTCCTAAAATGACACAGGTGGAGTCACTACAATATCACATATAAGATTCCACCCGGTCTCCATTTATTCAACAATACTAGGTTATGTTCCATGATAGCACAATATAGCCAACCGTGATTAAGTTATCACCTATAGCTCACAGGTGATAGGAAATCACCTGACTTCTACCGGTCTAAGCAGAGCCAAGCATGATAAATGTTCCTGGACTTAAATAGGATTCATGGTAGATATTTCTGGTCAAGGAAGGAAATATGTAATAATGGTTTCCAAACAACTCTTGTCACGTAATGCAACAATACGAATACTTTAAGTGACATTAATAAAATAGGGAGACTTATAATGCTCCGGGGCTTTCCTTTCACAAACATCGAAGGCTGGTGATCCGGGCACTCGGGAAGGTGATCGGCTTCAGGCTCTCCTTCTCCGGAAACCTCCAGGTGCTGAACTTCCTGATTCTCCTCCTGCGGCTCAGCGTCGAGTTCCACAAGTGTGATCCCCTCGGTTGCACCTATTGCATGCATATGCATAATAAGATGGATCACGGAGGATGTGATAACAGGAGGTACATGCTATGACAATGATGTTAAGTAGAAAAATGATAACAATGCTAACTCCCAACTAATTGAGTAGGTGCATATCTCTTCTCAATCTACTTACCAATTTCACACAATGCCATGTCTAAATTACATACGACAGTTACATGTTTACATCATAACTGAAGTTATACTTATCCAAATGCTTTGATGTTAGACTTTCTGGAAAGCTTATAAAATTGCCTACAACTCTTATTTAATCACCAAAAGCCGAATCACAATCTATCATAGCCAAAATAGTAAATCTATGCCTTGCTGTCCAGAATTACATAACGTGAGAAAATAATTATTAACTTATGTTTCAAACATATAATTGGACAAAACCAACTTTACTAACTCATCACACATATCAAAATAATACCAGAAAGTAGGGTGTTCACCACCAAATCATTTCTTTTAATGCTTTTCTTAATTTATTTAATTAATCAGGGGAAATGGTAAACATATATGAAAACTCTACCATTAAATCTACAAAAATTACAGTAGGTACTACATGCTCTAAGTAGACTATCATAAAAAAATTCACACCATTTGAGTAAGTATAACAGCCTACACAAAAATAATAAGGCATAATGGCTTAAAATGAAATAATTAGGAAACCTTGGTGAAAAGTGTCAAGCAATATATTTCATATTTTTCCTAGCATCCTTAAGGTACTAGGATACTCCCCACAAAATTTCATGGTCACTGGATTCCTATATAATTTATAAAAATTCACACAAGTATCAATCAGTGATAAAAGAAAAATCTATAACTCAAAAACCATACATGCAATGACTCTCAAATTTTAACCAAAGTCTCTACTAAGCCAGACAAGCTTACCCACAAAATTTCATAATTTTTGGATCACAGAAACTCAAGATACAATTCAAACAAGTTTACATGAATTTGAAAACACATTTCAAGTCCCTATTTAATTCATCCAAAATTTCTACAACATATGCTCATATCATATTTTTCTTAAATACTAGACTTCCTCAAGATCCTGACAAAATTAGAAACACCCAATTTAGATCTACCAAACTCAAGATATGGATTTCACAAAATTGCATTCAAATCTGTAAAAATGAACTATCTTTCTAATACATAGTCGCTGACAACTGGGGTCCACCGGTCAGTTGGGCCCATGTGTCATAGACATAGAAATAGAGGAGCCGACGCGGACTGGCGCGAGAACGGCTGAGCTCGCCGATGGCGACCTTCTCGGCGAGACCAACGACACGACGAGCATCACCATGACATTGCGCACCTAGAGAACTACCTAACAAGACCTATCGTCGAAGCTCAAGACGATGGCGGCGACCATGGTGGCAAGACAGCGTGGCTTGACGGTGATATGCCGGAGCCGACCATGATGACTCAATCAAGAGCTACGACGAGCTTATACCTACGACGGCGGTTCAATTGCACCAACTAGCGTGACCGGAGGTGGTCGGAGGCGGTGGGGCCACGGTGCCAGAGTGAGGTGGCGTACACCGGTGAGGTCTGTGCGCGGTGCTGCGGCTTACCGAGCGCTCCTAGCTAGCCAACGTGGACGCGGTGGTGCGGTGGGACCACGGTGAAGCTATGGCGGAGATGGAGGAGGGACGTGGTGCGCTCTGGCCGACAATGGTGATGGCGGCACTACGGCGGCTACTGCGTTGCTTGCTGTGGGCGAGCGCGGAGGTGAGGGAGAAGGCAGGAAACCGAATGAGAGCGCGGGAGGGAGCGGGCGAGTGTGGGGCGTGTAATGCCATGCTGCAGCTCGACGTGGCCTGAGCGATCAGGACGCCGGTGACGTGTGGCGCCATGCGGCAGCCGAGCTCTGAAATGGGTTGGCACTGTAGACTCCATCAGTTAAGCCATCAGAGAACGACAGGCCGACCTGACGACGCAACTTGAAGGCGATAAAACTCTTAATCCATAGATCCTAAGCGTATACAATCTGAACCAAAGTTATGGCCCTTCATACCATCTACAATATCTATTAAAGGATCAATCTCTCATTCACAACCAAAATGCAGTAATATCATGCCAAAGTCAAGCCTGCGAAACTGGAAAACGAGAAGAACTTAGAAAAATTCCTAAGTGTCGGAAATTGAGTTTTTTAGATTTTTGTGAGCTCAAAATGAATAAGCTATGCACAAAATTAGCTCAAGACCCAAACATAAAAGTTGTTGATCTACTCAAATACTACAACTTTGTTTAAAGGTTCACTGCCATGCAAAGGTTCTATCATCTAGTTCAAACTAGGTCAAACATGGCACTTAAAATAATGTCATACACCATATCAATGACTTAGAGACTAAACTAGACTTAGTCATGACTACCAAAGTGGTTCCTTATGCTACTCTAAACATGTTTAAAGCATTACCAAGGTTCTACACACTTTTCAAACATTGGTCACACAAGAATCAAGCACTGTAAGTACTGAAACAATGAAAAACCAATGAAATGTTACATTTGTTTCATAGTCCTATTTCACATGTTTCATGATCTTGTTGCATAGCTAACTAACCATGTTTAACTAAAGTGAGTTGCACATGTTGCACACTATTCATTTCATAGAACAACACACATGAAATATACAATATGTTGCAATGTTTCGAAAACATGTTTCATGCGATATAAGCTCATAAATGCATGAATGATGCTCATGATCATGAATGCTCAATGATGATTGTGATCATGAAATGTCAAGGTTAAGTGCATGCTTAACACTGAGGGTGTTACAGCCCTCCCCCCTTAAAGAAATCTCGCCCCGAGATTGCACGACCTACCATTCCTCGTAGAAACTAGGATAAACCTCATGAAGATAATCCTCACGTTCCCACGTAGCATCATGTTCACTATGATTATTCCAAACCACCTTGTAGAACTTGGTGACTTTGCTACGGGTCACTCTTTCCATTTCTTCAAGCACTTTAATAGGTCTCTCTTCATAAGTCAAATCTGACTGAATCTTGATACTAGTAGGTTCAATTACTTCTTCGGGCACATGAAGACATTTCTTGAGTTGGGAGACATGAAAAACACTGAATATTTCTTTCATTTCCGAAGGTAACTAGAGTTGGTAGGCTACTAGTCCTTTTTGTGCAATGATCTTGTATGGTCCAACATACCTAGGAGCAAGTTTTTGTTTCACTCCAAATCTTTGCACTCTCCTCATTGGGGATACCTTCAGATACACATAATCTCCGACTTGGAATATAATAGGACTTCTCCTCTTATCTGCATAACTCTTTTGTCTTGATTGAGCGGCTTCTATATGTTGCTGAATGATTTGAACTCATTCTTCAGCTTCTTTGACAAAGTCAATTCCATAATATCTTCTTTCACCAGGCTCAATCCAATTTAGAGGGGTCCTACACTTGCGACCATATAAAGCTTCAAATGGAGCCATCTTAATACTCTCTTGATAACTATTATTGTAGGAGAATTCAACCAAAGGTAACCAGTCCTCCCATGAACCCTTGGAAGAAATCACACATGCTCTCAACATATCTTCCAGGATCTGATTCACACGTTCAGTTTGACCTACGGTTTGGGGGTGATAAGTAGAGCTGCGAATCAATGTGGTACCCAAGTACTTATGCAGATGTTCCCAAAAATGATTAACAAATTGGGACCCTTGATCTGATATAATACTCTTAGGTACACCATGCAATCTGACAATTTGTTCCATGTATAGCTTTGCATATTGATGAGGTCGATACTGGACATTAACAGGAATAAAATGCACAGACTTGGTGAGACGGTCAACAATTACCCATATTGAATCATGACCTTTTTGGGTCTTTGGAAGTCCAACAATGAAATCCATACTAATGTCATCCCATTTCCAACTTGGAATAGACAGTGGCTGAAGTAAACCTGCTGGTTTCATATGAATGGCCTTCACTCGGCAACAGTTATCACATCTTGCCACATATGCCGCAATTTCTTTCTTCATTTTTGTCCACCAAAATCTAGTCTTCAAATCTTGATACATCTTGCTGCTACCCGGGTGAATGGATAGCTTGGATGAATGAGCTTCCTCTAGGATTTGGTTCCTCAACTCCCTATCTTTCGGCACCACAAGCTGATCTTTAAACCATAGAACATCATTCTCATCTAACCGAAAATGTTTACTTTCTTCTTCTTTCATTTTTCTCTTGATGTGGAATATACCAACATTGGTCTTTTGTAGCTCAATGATCCCTGACTCTATAGAACCACTAATTGTGATATTGTGTAGGACCGTCGGATGCAATAAGTTGAAACCATCTTCCAACAAAGAATTACCATGATAGTTCCGACTTAAGGCATCGGCAACTACATTGGCTTTACCCGGATGATAATGAACTTCTAGGTTGTAGTCCTTGATCAATTCTAGCCATCTTCGCTGCCTCATGTTCAACTCAGGTTGAGTGAAAATGTACTTAAGGCTCTTGTGATCCATGTAGATATGATAAACATTACCAAGCAGATAATGTCTCCAAATCTTCAAAGCATGGACAACTGCAGCAGGCTCTAAATCATGCGTTGGATAGTTGACCTCATGCTTTCTCAACTGGCATGAGGCATAAGCAATGACTCGGCCTTCCTGTATCAAAACACACCCTAAACCGGTTCTTGAGGCATCACAAAATACATCAAACGGCTTCTTAATATCAGGCTATGCCAACACAGGAGCAGTAGTCAGCAACGTCCGCAAAGTGTGAAAAGCCACTTCACACTCTGGTGTCCAAACAAACTTCTCATCCTTCTGAAGTAACCTAGTCATAGGCTTGGATATCTTGGAGAAATCGGGGATAAACCGACGATAATACCCAGCTAAACCAAGAAAACTTCGGACTTCATGAACTGAG
The DNA here is from genome assembly GCF_019320115.1 of Miscanthus floridulus. Classification (NCBI taxonomy): domain Eukaryota; kingdom Viridiplantae; phylum Streptophyta; class Magnoliopsida; order Poales; family Poaceae; genus Miscanthus; species Miscanthus floridulus. Next base: position 25,123,879 of record NC_089584.1, read on the forward strand.
GTTGGGGCTTTCCAATCCATCACTTCTTGTACTTTGGATGGGTCTACAGAGATTCCATTTTCTGATAAGACGTGACCTAGGAAAGGTACCTTCTTCAACCAAAACTCACATTTACTAAACTTTGCATACAACTTATGCTCTCTTAGTCTCAACAATACCACTCTCAAGTGCTCTTCATGTTCTTCTGCCGTCTCAAAATAAATCAAGATATCATCGATGAACACAACCACAAACTTGTCAAGTTCAGGCATGAACACTGAGTTCATCAAATACATAAAGTAGGTAGGAGCATTGGTCAATCCAAAGGACATGACTAAATACTCATAAAGGCCATACCTAGTGGAAAAAGCAGTCTTAGGTACGTCTTTGGGCCTAATCTTGATTTGGTGATAACCTGACCTCAAATCAATCTTAGAGAACACTTTTGCTTTCGACAATTAATCAAACAAGATATCAATGCGAGGTAAAGGATACTTGTTCTTGATAGTAACAGCATTGAGTGGATGGTAATCCACACACATTCGCAAAGACTTGTCCTTCTTTTTCACGAATATGGCGGGACAACCCCAAGGTGATGAACTGGGGCGAATGAGACCCTTCTCTAAAAGTTCATGCAATTGAATCTTCAATTCTGCTAACTCATTGGGAGGCATTCTATACGGTCTTCGAGAAATAGGTGCGGTACCAGGTAACAATTCTATCTTGAACTCTATCTCTCTGTTCGGTGGTAACCCAGGCAATTCATCAGGAAAGACATCCAGAAATTCACATACTACTGGAATATCAGCAAGGGCCATAGGCTGGATAGCATTGGCCACATTATGGAGATCAAACTCCCGAGGAAGGGGTACTAGAAAAGCCTCATTATTCTTGGGATCCCTCAACATAATAGTTCTAGTCGAGGTATCAATAAGAACACCATGGTTTTTCATCCAATTCATCCCCAAGATCACATCAATACCTAATCCCGGTAATATCACTAGGTTTGTAGTATACTCCTGTTCACTTATTCGGATGCGTACACCTCTAACTATCTGGTTGGTAGAAATATTGCTCCCAGCAGCACTTATGCAATAACCACCCTTTTCTACTACAACTATTTTCTGGTCATACTTGGATGCAAGTATTGGACTCATGAAAGAATGCAAAGCTCCAGAATCAAATAAAACAACTGCAGGATGATGATTCACAAGAAACATACCAGCCGTGACCACTTCACCAGAGGGAATCTCTTCCATGGTGGTATAGTGTACATGTCCCTGACATCCACTGGAATTGCCCTGCTTCTGGTTGTTGTTTTTCCTGGGATATGGACAATTTCTTGACCAATGGCCAGTCTTGTTGTAATTCCAGCATGGCATACCATTAGGTGCAACATTGGAGCTACTCTATCCAGTGCTACCCTTAGGTAGAGCAACAGAATAAGCCTTGTGATATGCTTGCTAGTTCTGACTTGGCTGTGCCTTCTTCTAGGGTGGTCTATACTTTGGAGCTGGAGGGCGGAACTGGGGTCTTGCATTGGTAGGAGCTTTGGACTGAGATACTCTTACTTCAAAAGCTCTCTTCCAATTCTTGGACGCTGTATAGATGTTGTTCTGATTCTCTTAGGTTAGTGCATCACTAACAAACTCATTGAATGTAGCACATTTGTTGTTAGCGAGCGTCTTCATCAGCTTTGGGTTAAGGCCTTGCTTGAAACTCGCAATCTTTTTGGCATATGTATCCACAAACTCTATGGCATACCTTGACAAATTGTTAAAGGCATGCAGATACTCCGTCAAACTCTTAGTTCCCTACGTCAGCCTCATAAATTCCGTATGCTTCATGCTCATCAGACCTAGGGGAATATAATGCCCCCTAAATGCCACCTTGAACTGATTCCATGTGATTTGTGCATCTCCAGGCAAGGTGGATCGATGGTGACTCCACCATATGCACGCTGGTCCATGCAACTGGTGCGATGCATACTCGGTCTTCAAGTGTTCATGAGCCTTAAAAGATGGAACTTCTATTCAATTGTATTCAACCACTCATCTGACTGTAGTGGTTCTTCTGCTTCCTTAAAGACAGGAGGCTTGGTGTTGAGGAAGTCCTTAAAAGTACTGAACTGGTTAGGTTCAGGTCCCTGATGCTGATCTCTCCCATGTCCTTGTCCAGCATTTTGCGTGAGACCGCGCAGCACTTCACCCATAGCACGTTGAGTCTCCATGAGCTGAGCCATCATCTCAGTTGGGGTAGGATGCGGTGGTGGGGGAAGATCCTCATGGACCATTGCCACAGGCCATCGTTACCACCCTGCATCATCACCAAAAAGTTCCCCTACGAGTGCGCGTCATCTGCGAAATCACAACAACCAGTGATTATTGGATGATGTCAAGAGATTGTAGAAGAATTGCAAAAATTATGCCATACTGTAATTACTAGAGAGAATCATAATTTCATACAATAACACAGAGGCACAATAATTCAATTCCACAACATAACATCACCAAAAGATCGCTTATCGTGCTCGCACTACTATAGCTAAACTACTCCTCGGGGTGGTCGCTATCGATGTCAGGCACACCATCACCATGGTCATACTCACAAGGCTTCACCTCTTCATCTTCAGTTACCACTTAAGTGAGACACGCGCTATAGAAATGGTTTACTTAACGATAAGATCATTTAAGGGGGAAACAATGCAGGAACATGAATGAATAATGCACCATGATGTATGCTCGTTCCATACGTCCTCACAAACCTAAGAAAATTTAAGTTCTAGCGGAATATACAGGTGGCATACATACGTTCTCTCAAATAGCGGTAACTAGTCGATCTACACGGTGCGTTGTTAGCGTACCTGCAGAAATTTTCATTGCAGCCCAACCCAACAAGATAGAATACTAACAATGAAAGTAGTAAACTAAGATACTCTCCATATATATATCCCCAGATATATATACTTTGGTATCCTAAGCTACCCGACAGATATACCCACAATTAAGTACCTTCATATGTACATGTATACAACACGTATATATTCTAGTAACCATAACTAACTCTCCCCTAGACCGACAGTTGGACGGTCATGCTCTCACAACTCACACTTACCTTAGGCGTAGAGGCAATTGATCCATACATTACCATTCAAGCGAATGGCACCCATGCAATAACACGCCGCATGGACGACGAAATAGAACATTCAAATTCCCCAAGTTAGTACTTAAATAGCCACCTAAAAGTCCTTAACTGGGCATAAAGGAGATGACCACTGGCATACTTTAGATTTTTATTAACACAAAACCTTTGTTTTTAAATACACATATGACAAGTTTTAATGTTGAATCCTTGCTCTGATGTCAGCTATCACAGAACCATCCAATTTATAAGAGCACAAGTACAATAGCAATCACCAAAGTGATCAAACCAGTCGTACTTGAGCCCATATAAACCCGGTAGTCCGAATCGTGAAAGATCTCAAACAACCAACATACAAACCAAGATCGTAGAGATTCAACACAACCAGTCACATGTTACATCATAGTTCACAATTATGTCTCATACATCAGAGTTCAAATAATTATTACAAACCAAGTTTGAAAGTAGCGGAAGTAAAGTAGTTTAACATAAACATCACACGTAGTTTAATACAAAGCCAGTGTCATAGTCATCTCCAACCAAAAGCACAAAGGTGAGATGATAATAGAATTGACCATTGCCCATGGTCCCATGGTCCTAGTCCTCGTCCATGGCAGGAGCAAGACAGTTCTTGCAGTAGCCATGAAACATAACGTTATCTGCAACAAAGGGAATAAAACCCTGAGTACGAGAAGGTACTCAGCGAGACTTACCCGTCCAACTAATATACTAAGACACCAAGGAGTATGCAAGGCTTTATAAGTAGAGCTGGTAGACATTATTTGCAGAAAAAAGCATAAGTTATCCAACATCTCTTTAATTGGAAATCACTAGTTATTAATCCTGTCTCATACTAGATTAGCAACTATCCTATGCCAAACATGTTGATACCATTAATTCATCACAATAATAACCATATCCAGTTGAGTTCTTGCATAATCTCATAACCATCATTTTCACCCTTTTCATAACTTACTACGATGAAAGGAACTCAAGTCAAGTTCTCACTATCTGGGAGAGATGGTGATTCGAATCGATTCCTACCCAGCTGGGGAAATATTCCTAACACACACCCAGGAATACCTCATGAAGGTAGCCTTAGGTCACCTTTGGTACAAATCAGGAACCAAATTCGTGGGTATGACCAGCGATGCACAATCAGAGAACCACTCTACCAAGGGTGATCGGGACTCTAACCCACCCTTGGGCTTACTGCCAATGGCTCTCTGCACATCCTTACTACCATCCAGAGTGAGCGCTTGAACTGCTCAGTGGTCCCGGCCTGAGATGAGCTACTCGGCTTCAGCGGTCAGAACGACTTATCCAACCAACTATGTGAGAGGCTGCGTTCAACATGACAAGATGACCTCCAACGTCTGGTCCTTAAATGACACAGGATGGAGTCACTACAATATCACATATAAGATTCCACCCGGTCTCCATTTATTCAACAATACCAGGTTATGTTCCACGATAGCACAATATAGCCAACCGTGATTAAGTTATCACCTATAGCTCGCAGGTGACAGGAAATCACCGACTTCTACCGGTCTAAGCAGAGCTAAGCATGATAAACGTTCCTGGACTTAAATAGGATTCATGGTAGATATTTCTAGGTCAAGGAAGGTAATATGCAACAATGGTTTCCAAACAACTCCTGTCACGTAATGCAGCAATACGAATACTTTAAGTGACATTAATAAAATAGGGAGGCTTATAATGCTCCGGGGCTTGCCTTTCACAAACATCGAAGGCTGGTGATCCGGGCACTCGGGAAGGTGATCGGCTTCAGGCTCTCCTTCTCTGGAAACCTCCAGGTGCTGAACTTCCTGATTCTCCTCCTGCGGCTCGGCGTCGAGTTCCACAAGTGTGATCCCCTCGGTTGCACCTATTGCATGCATATGCATAATAAGATGGATCACGGAGGATGTGATAACAGGAGGTATATGCTATGACAATGATGTTAAGTAGAAAAATGATAACAATGCTAACTCCCTACTAATTGAGTAGGTGCATATCTCTTCTCAATCTACTTACCAATTTCACACAATGCCATGTCTAAATTACATACGACTGTTACATGTTTACATCATAACTGAAGTTATACTTATCCAAATGCTTTGATGTTAGACTTTCTGGAAAGCTTATAAAATTGCCTACAACTCTTATTTAATCACCAAAAGCCGAATCACAATCTATCATAGCCAAAATAGTAAATCTATGCCTTGCTGTCCAGAATTACATAACGTGAGAAAATAATTATTAACTTATGTTTCAAACATATAATTGGACAAAACCAACTTTACTAACTCATCACACATATCAAAATAATACCAGAAAGTAGGGTGTTCACCACCAAATCATTTCTTTTAATGCTTTTCTTAATTTATTTAATTAATCAGGGGAAATGGTAAACATATATGAAAACTCTACCATTAAATCTACAAAAATTACAGTAGGTACTACATGCTCTAAGTAGACTACCATAAAAATTTCACACCATTTGAGTAAGTATAACAGCCTACACAAAAATGATAAGGCATAATGGCTTAAAATGAAATAATTAGGAAACCTTAGTGAAAAGTGTCAAGCAATATATTTCATATTTTCCCTAGCATCCTTAAGGTACTAGGATACTCCCCACAAAATTTCATGGTCACTGGATTCCTATATAGTTTATAAAAATTCACACAAGTATCAATCAGTGATAAAAGAAAAATTTATAACTCAAAAACCATACATGCAATGACTCTCAAATTTTAACCAGAGTCTCTACTAAGCCAGACTAAGCTTACCCACAAAATTTCATAATTTTTGGATCACAGAAACTCAAGATACAATTCAAACAAGTTTACATGCATTTGAAAACACATTTCAAGTCCCTATTTAATTCATCCAAAATTTCTACAACATATGCTCATATCATATTTTTCTTAAATACTAGACTTCCTCAAGATCCTGAACAAAATTAGAAACACCCAATTTAGATCTACCAAACTCAATATATGGATTTCACAAAATTGCATTCAAATCTATAAAAATGAACTATCTTTCTAATACACAGTCGCTGACAACTGGGGTCCACCGGTCAGCTGGGCCCACGTGTCATAGACACAGAAATAGAGGAGCCAATGCGGACCGGTGCGGGAACGGCTGAGCTCACCGACGGCGACCTTCCCGGTGAGACCAACGACACAACGAGCATCACCATGACATTACGCACCTAGAGAACTACCTAACAAGACCTATCGTCGGAGCTCAAGACGACGGCGGCGACCATGGCGGCAAGACAGCACGGCTTGATGGCGATACGCCGGAGCCGGCCACAATGACTCAATCAAGAGCTATGACGAGCTTCTACCTACGATGGTGGTTCAATAGCACCAACTAGCGTGACCGGAGGTGGTCGGAGGCGGCACAGCCACGGTGCCGAAGTGAGGCAGCGTACACCGGTGAGGTCCATGCGCTGTGCTGCGGCTTACCGAGCGCTCCTAGCTAGCCAATGTGGACGTGGTGGTGCGGTGGGACCATGGTGAAGCTATGGCAGAGATGGAGGAGGGACACGGTGCGCTCCGACCGGCAATGGCGACGGTGGCACTGCGGCGGCTGCTGCGTTGCTTGCCGTGGGCAAGCGCGGAGGCAAGGGAGAAGGCAGGAAACCGAATGAGAGCATGGGAGGGAGCAGGCGAGTGTGGGGCATGTAATGCCGTGCTGTAGCTCGACATGGCCTGAGCGATCAGGATGCCGGCGACGTGTGGCTGCCACGCGGCGGCCGAGCTCTGAAAACAGGTTGGCACTGTAGACTCCATCAGTTAAGCCATCAGAGAACTGACAGGCCGACCTGACAACAGCAACTTGAAGGCGATAAAACTCTTAATCCATAGATCCTAAGCGTATACAATCTGAACCAAAGTTATGGCCCTTCATACCATCTACAATATCTATTAAAGGATCAATCTCTAATTCACAACCAAAACAGCAGTAATATCATGCCAAAGTCAAGCCTATGAAACTGGAAAACGAGAAGAACTTAGAAAAATTCCTAAGTGTTGGAAATTGAGTTTTTCAGATTTTTGTGAGCTCAAAATGACTAAGCTATGCACAAAATTAGCTCAAGACCCAAACATAAAAGTTGTTGATCTACTCAAATACTACAACTTTGTTTAAAGGTTCACTGCCATGCAAAGGTTCTATCACCTAGTTCAAACTAGGTCAAACATGGCACTTAAAATAATGTCATACACCATATCAATGACTTAGAGACTAAACTAGACTTAGTCATGGATACCAAAGTGGTACCTTATGCTACTCTAAACATGTTTAAAGCATTAGCAAGGTTCTACACACTTTTCAAACATTGGTCACACAAGAATCAAGCACTGTAAGTACTGAAACAATGAAAAACCAATGAAATGTTACATTTGTTTCATAGTCCTATTTCACATGTTTCATGATCTTGTTGCATAGCTAACTAACCATGTTTAACTAAAGTGAGTTGCACATGTTGCACACTATTCATTTCATAGAACAACACACATGAAATATACAATATGTTGCAATGTTTCAAAACATGTTTCATGCGATATAAGCTCATAAATGCATGAATGATGCTCATGATCATGAATGCTCAATGATGATTGTGATCATGAAATGTCAAGGTTAAGTGCATGCTTAACACCGAGGGTGTTACAATGAAGTCATGCAGTGGGTTGGGGTGTTGTTTAACCTTGCAGGTCACCGTAAGATCGATGACCAGCAGAGGGCCTTCAGTGTCGGGAACCTCCCACCTTGGGTAAAAGTCTTATTTCTAGTTTCATTTGATTCCTTTTTTGTTGTAGCATAGTCATTGATGCTCTTGAAGATTTGTGGGCAGGACGGGGGGTGTTCTTCTCGGTAGTGCCGTCAGCTAACTAGCCAAGGGGTGTTGATGCTCAGCCGAGTAGTCCCTAGCATCAAGCTAGCTCGAAAGCCAGTGGGGACAACTTGGATGATCACAGCGACAGAGATGGAGGTGAGCATCAACACCCCTCGGCTAGTTTGTGAGAAACTCCGAGGGAAGTGGCTTGCAGTCAAGGAGCCATCCCTGAAGAGAAGGAGAACCAAAGGGTCATCCCATCAAGAAGAGCAGCCGGTGAGCATCGGCGCTCCCACTCAGCACCGGGGGCGGTAAATGGTGGTTTTGAGCTCGTTGGATGATGATGGGCTAGTGGCACCACCATCTTCGTGGGTTGGGATGCCCCCGCCAGCCTTGCCAACTAGAGCAGGGATGCACGAGATGCCTTGGATGAGGGAAACCACGGCGGCGACACCTAATAGTGTTCGGGTGACTTCAGTGGCAACAATTCATGTGACACCAGAGGCAACTGCTTGAGTGGCCATAGGAGTCCCCGAGACCATAGTTATGCCCCCTGTGAAAGCAGCTCGGGTGACCATCGCAGTCCTTGAGACCACCGGGGTGGTTCTAGCGGCGGCGGTGGAGACGTCAAGCAATTAGACTGCTGAACAGACTGGTTCTAGGCTTGGGCGCCAGTTCTGATCTACGCAGTGGTTTATTTCTTGATGAATTTTTGTTTGTTGAAGTGTAGAATCAATGGAGGACCTACAGCCTTCTGCTGTTGATGATGGAAGGTGCACGGAGGAGCCATGAGCTCCCCACACTAAGCCAGAGCATGCCAAAATGGATTCGGTTGCCCCCACCATGGAGCAACTGACGATTGCAAGGCCGACTGCCCCTACTATAGAGGAGCCCTCAGCAACTAGACCAACCTCTCCTGGCGGTGGATTGCATGACAATGGTGATCCTGGTGTGGAGGAGGTGTGGGGTGCAGCGACAACGTCAAGTAGCCTTGCTAGAGTAAGTACAAAGCCCATAGGTGATGCACCCAGCAGTGCGGCATGAGGCCCACCTATGGTTGCTGAACAAGTGGCGGCAACAGCGAAGGTAGTGCTTAGGCTTCCTATCCGAGCATGGCAATAGCCGAGGAGGGTGCCTTTGTCCGTGGCTATCGTTGTGGTCGAAGAGATAGTGCAGGAGCCCACCTCGCCTCCCCAACTTCTCTGTGTGGTCATTCAGCGCAGCGAAGAGTTTGAGATGCTGGTGGAGGGGGATGCGAGCACAGAAACAAAGAATTTGAGGGCCGATCTATGTCCATGATTGGCCATATTGAGTTAAGCTTGGAGAGATCTTTGTTGTCCCTTGAAGAATGCAATCTATTAATCCATTTGTCCTGTGCAGAATGTGATGAAGGTGTCTGAGCAGTGTTAGCGGTAGCTAGAGGAGATGACTCCTATACTAGAGGAGAATAAGCATCTGCAAGCATCGGTGAATGACCTCCAAGCGTGCCTGCTCTAAGAGCACCACCGTAGGGAGGACCTAGAGGTGAAGGTTCTGGCATTAGAGAAGGAGCCCCAGCAAATTTAGACAAATGACATCTAGGCATGCCTGCTCCAAGAGCACCACCATAGGGAGGACCTAGAGGTGAAGGTTCTGGCATTAGAGAAGGAGCATCAACAAATTTAGACAGAGGGCCAATCGATGGCCGAATAGCTTAGCCATAGCACTGATCGATAGAAAGGTATGTCTCATAACTTCACTTTGCTAGTTGTCAGCATTGTGAAATGTCTACTGATTATATGCAGCATTGGAGATGGAGCTCGGCCTTTCCTAGGAAGCCCTTAGCCAGCTTCTAGAGGTGAAGGAGAAAGCGGAAGAGAAAGCCGAGAAAGCCATTGAAGATCTTCAACATGAGTATATTTCACGCTATTTTGACTTGTGTGGTGTTAGGCTCATGCTTAGCATACGACTATGTTTTTTGCAGAGTATCGACACTAGGCCCAGGCATAGTTCTAGGTGCTCATGGAACAAGTGAAGGCGCATGATGATAAGCTAGAGACAATGATCGCAGGAATCTAGCCCATGCTGGACTACATTGGTCCTGAGCAACTTGAGGGGGGACATCTGCCTGGTGACAGACCATACCGATGGGTCATGGATCATTGCCAGATAGCGTGGATGGACTTCAAGGAGTTCATGCGTAGTGCGGCCCATGGTGCCATTGTCCATGCACTCGCACAGCTGAGGTCGCACTACCCTTTGGTGGATCTCCAATAGGTGGCGACCGGATACGCACAGGGCATGAACACAGCAAAGATTGCTAGGCTAGAAGATGATGCAAAGGAGCCAGCAAAGAGGTTGGCCAAAGATGTCGAGCTGTTTGTTGAGGGGGAGAGCAGTGCTCCATAGATTAGGAAAAACTCATGTAGTTATGGTATGTTTATGCTTATATTTGATATAAACCATCCGATCAGTGGTACACAAATGAGTCCCTAGCCCTAGCTAGCCTATTAACCGTAATGTGAGGTGCTAGGCCTATGTGTGTGGGAAGAACAGGGCATCACTAAGGAACCGCTGCTGACCACCCATGATATAGAGGGCAGACGCTCATGCACATGCAGGGAGAAGTTAGAGACAGGGTCATTTCTGGAGACGTCCGAGCATCAATGTGTTTGATTAGGTATTTGCATTAGGCGTAGTAGGCATGTCATCTTTAAGATGTTGTATGTAGAATCAGATTCACTTAGCAAAAAAGTATGGAGAAAACAATATGGAGAAATATCAGTGCAAAAAACTTTATTGAATACTTAAATATGAAAGGTACATATCTTTGAAATGAACGCTTCAGGGGTAGAAACATCTAAGAAGGTCGAGTGCCAAGAGTTTGGGATGTCTATTTCATCCATATCACATAGTCTGTAGGAGCCTAGTTGGGTGACCGCCTTGATGATCAAGGGGCCCTCCCAAGGTGAGGAGAGCTTGTGCATCACGTCTGTCTTCTATTTTCTACGGAGTACTAAGTCTCCGACCACAAAGAATCGATCGTTAACATTACTGTTGTAGTATCTTTGCAAGCCATTGAGGTATTCCACTATCCAAACATAGGTGACCAGACGTTCCTCTTCTAAGCTATCTATTTTAATGAGTCGAGCTAGGTCGGAGTTCTCCTTGTTGTAATTCTCCACCCTAGGTGCTCGGAAGGCGACGTTAGCAGGAAATACGGCTTCAGAGCCAAAAACCATGAAGTACTAGAGACGCTGATGTTATGACTGGGCTAGGTCTTAGTCCCTAGACCATGGCTAGTAGTTCCTTATGCCATTTGCCTGAGTGTTTCTATTCCTTCTCGAAGAGCCATTTTTCAATGCTTCCAGGATCATACTGTTGGCACGCTCGACTTGGCCATTGGCCCTTGGGCGTGCCATGGAGACATACTTGACTGAGATGCATCTTTTGTCATAGAAATCCCAAAAGTTGCTACCAGTGAACGTGGACCATAGGTCAGTGATGATGTTGTTCGATAGGCCGAACCAGTGAATTATGTCATCAAGTAGCTCGGCTGCTTTCTTCGCTGTTGCTTGGACCAGGGGTTTCTATTTGATCCACTTGGAGAATTTATCGATATAGACATAGACCTAGTGGAAACCTCCTAACATGGGCTTGAATGGCCTGATCATGTCCAGTCCCTAGCATGTGAACGGCCACGATGCAAGGATCATTTGCAAGGCTTAAGCTAGGACGTGGATTTGCTTGGCGAAAAATTGGCAGTTCTTGCATCGGCGGATGAGTGTTTCAGAATTGGTTATGGCTGAGGGCCAATAGAAACCAACTTGGAAAGCCTTTCCCACTAGTGTTCTAGAGGCTGCATGGTTGCCGTAGGTGCCTGCGTGGATATCCTTGAGTATCTTCTCACCTTCTTCCATGGAGACGCACTTCTAGAGTAGCTCCCCCTTGGTGTTTTTGTGGTACAACTTCCCTTCAACTAGGACGCAATGCTTACTGTAGCGGGTAAGGTGTTCTCTCTCTATGTTGTCAACCGAGACATCTACAGTGTGAGGTATTTGATGAAAGGTTCCCTCCAATCACTGCTCATCCCAGGGACTGCTACAACTATCTGCTTGGCAGGGGGGTTTTCTTCAACACCTTCTTGTTCTTGCTTGATGGAAGGGGCCACAAGGTCTTGGACGAACACTTTGGCTAGAACTTTAGCCTGGGTTGATCCTATCTTTGATAGCTCATTAGCTGCTTGATTATTGGCCCAGACCACGTGGTGGTATTCGATGCCATAGAATTTGTCTTCTAACTTTCTTATCGCGGTGTAGTAAGCATCCATCTTCTCATTGATGCAATTCCAATCATTGTTGAGCTGATTGATTATGACTATGGAGTCACTGTACACCTAGAGGCATTTAATGCTAAGCTCGATAGCTATATTGAGACCATGAAGTGCTACCTCGTATTCAGTGGTATTATTGGATGGTCGAAAGTGTAGGTGAAGGACATAGCGAAGCTTATCCTCCAATGGCGAGATGAAATATATGCCTGCCCCAGCACCGTCGAGGTTGAGAGACCCATTGAAGTACATGGTCTAGTGCTTGGGGTGGTCAACCGGGACATGAGTCTGCATATCCATCCACTTGGTGATGAGATTGGCGAGCGCCTACGACCTAATCGTGTGGCGAGTCCTAAAGTGCCGAGCTCGACCACCCATTTAATAATGCGATCGCTGGCTTGCTTATTGCAGAGGATGTCACTGAGTGGGTACTCAGATGGAGTACTGCTATGTAGTAGGCATCAAAGTAGTGGTGGAGCTTCTGGGATGTGATCAGGATGGCATACAATAGTTTTTTGACCTATGGGTAGCGAGTCTTAGACTTGTTTAGGACTTCAATGATGAAGTAGACTGGGCGCTAGACTTTGTATGCATGTCTAACCTCTTCTCATTCAACTACAATGGCGGTGCTAACTACCCAGTTGGTTGTTGCAATGTAGATTAGCAAGGTTTCATCCTTTTCAGGGGCGGTCATGATCAGAGGTGTGCTGACTACCCAGTTGGGATTGGTGAATGCCTTGTCAATGTCCTATGACCAGACAAATTTCTCTTGAGCTTTGAGTAGCTTGAAGAACGGGAGTCCCTTTTCACCTAGATGAGATATGAAATGACTTAAAGCCGCCTTGCACCCCGTTAGCTTTTGGACGTCCTTGACGTAGGTCAGTGGCTTCATGTTGATCATTGCCGCTATCTTCTCTGGGTTGGCTTCGATGTCGCAGTGATTGGTGATGTTGCCAAGTGGGATACCGGATGGAACACCAAAATTGCACTTAGTGGGATTTAGCTTCCATCGGTATACTTTTAGGGCTTTGAAAACTTCGGTGAGGTTGGCAATGAGGGTGTCAGCAGTCCTAGACTTGGCCACCACATCATCGACATAAGCCTCGACATTCTTCCTAATCTGGTCCTTGAGGCAGCGCTAGATGGCTCTTTGATAGGTCGCACCCGCGTTCTTGAGCTCGAAGGACATCATCATATAGCAGTAGGCACCGAAGGGCATGTTGAATGATGTCTTGATCTGGTCTTCTTCTTTTAATGTGATCTAGTGGTAACTAGAGTAGCTATCTAAAAAGCATAGGAGCTCGCAGCTAGCCTGGAGTCTACAACCTCGTCAATATGAGGTAGTCCAAAGGGGTCTTTAGGGAAGTGTTTGTTGAGATTGGTGTAATCAACGCACATTCTCCATTCTTTATTCTTTTTTCTTACAAGAACTAGGTTGGCTAACCACTCCGGATAATACACCTCTTTAATAAAACCGATGGCTAAGATCCAAGTTATCTCTACCCTAATGGCCTTGTTTTTGTCCTGCGCAAATCATCGAAGCTTCTGTTTGATTAGCTTGGCGGTCACCGAGATGTTTAAGGAGTGCTCAATCAGCTCCCAAGGCATGCCAAGCATGTCCACATGTTTCCATGCCAACATGGTGACATGCTCCCTTAGGAAGCTAATGAGTGTTTCTTCCTATTTAGGTTTGAGGTCGGACCTGATCCGAGCAGTCTTGGACTAGTTGTCGGGGACAAGGGCCACTTCCTTCACCTCCTTGGACTTGGTCGACGCTCAGGCGGCCTCCGTGGTTAGGACCTCTAGGTCCTCCGATGAGATTAGCTATGAAGTCACGATGCAGTCCTGCAAGTAGATGGAGATGTTAGTTGCCTCAGCGAGCGTGAAGCTTTCCTTCTCACAGTTGTAGGCGACGTCGAGGTTGGTGCGTAGGGAGAGGCCTCCTGCTCCGTCAGCATTTTTAGCACCAGGTACATATAGTGTGGCATGGCCATAAACTTGGCAAGAGCTGGTCAACCAAGGATGGCATGGTACGCCTATTGAAATCGGCGACAAGGAAATTGACACAATCGACACAAAAATGCTTGGTGGTGCTGAACTGAACTGGTAGTGTAATCTATCCTAGGGGTAGGGACGCCTTCCCAAGAATGATTCCCTAGAATGGTGAGTCCATGGGAGTGAGGTCTTCCTTCTTGAGCCCTAGCTCTTCCAAAGATTCAACGAAGAGGATGTTGAGGGCGCTCCCTCCATCGATGAGTACCTTCTAGAAGCACACGTCCTTGATTATGGGATCTAGGATGAGTGGAAAACGCCCTGGATGTGGGATGTCTGACCACTGATCAGCCTTGGAGAAGGTGATTGAGTGCTTCAACCAGTCAAGGTACTTGGGATTAGCAATAGGGCCGTCATATGTAGCGACCGACATGACGCATCGGGCTACAAGCTTCTACTCCCACTTATCTTTAGAAATAGCTCTCCCACCAAAGATGGTGGCGATGGTCTTGGTGGGGTCCTAGTAGGTTGGGCCCTTGTTCTTGCCTCATTCTCCACCCTGACCATCTTTGGTCTCATCATCATCATGTCGTGGCTTCTTTAAGGATTCACCACCGAGCGCTATCTTCTGGCCTCTGCACTCTAACATAGTGTGCTTGGCATCCTTATGGATAGGGCATAGGCTGTCTAGTAGTTTGCCAAAGTCAGTGTCGTAGGTGCGCTTGGCTCGAGTATTGGCAGTGTTGATCAAGTTATCAGGCCAGCGATGGCAGACTTGTCTGCCCCTCGAGCTCTCCAGACGATCATCATGCCGATGATCATGATCGTCTTGGCGATCGTCTTTTTCGGCATGGTGGTCGTGATTGTCATGACGACAGTCGCGATCATCGTAGCGGCGGTCATCATTGCGGCGCTGGTGGTGCACGGAGTAGGTAGCCTATTTAGCTTCTTTGGTGTCGACGTACCCATTTGATGTTTGTATCAGTTCACCGATGGTTGTGGGCCTCTTGCGATACAACTTTCCATGGAGCTGCTCGTGCTGGAGCCCTTTGGTGAAGGCGGCGATGGCCTCGGTGTTAGTGATGTTGGGAAAAGAGTTTCTTGTCTCTAAGAAGTGCCTGATGAAGTCACACATGGACTCCTTGAAGGACTGATGAAGCTTCTCTAGGTCATACTTGGTGCCGGGCTACTCACACGTGGCCATGTAATTGTCGGTGAAGACTTTCTTGAGGTCATCCCAAGATTGAATTGAGTTCTCCCAAAGGTTGAGGAGCCAGTTGTTTGTAGACTGATTAAGCATGATGGGAAGATAGTTCGCCATGATGTCTTTGTCTCCACCTTTAGCTTTCACAGCAATCTCGTATAGAGTTAGCCACTCAACAGGGTTGGCCTTTTGTCATAGGTGTTAACACCAACGACCTTGAAACCAACAGGCCACCGGATGGCTCGGAGCCTTTTGGTGATGGGGCGAAGTCCTGATGTGTCGGTAGGAAGTGGTAATTGATGGGCAGCAAACCCCTCATGTTCGGCGTCGAATTGCCGGCGACATTCCATCTTTACTTCATAGCATGCGGACCTGCTGTTTTTTATGCAGCCATGAACATCTACGCCAGCGTTGATGTTGTCATGAAGGTCATGGGAGAGGGGTTCATTGACCTCCTAATTACGGTTGCCACCATGACCACCCTGGTGGTGAGGCGAGCGGTCGTCGTGGCATGAATGAGCTTCATAGTTGCCTCTGGATCCCCTATATAGGTAAGGACCTCCGGCCAGAGGTTGGGGGCCATCAGCACCATGTTGTTGGCCTCCTCCATCACAGCGAGAGCGGTGGCTATGAGCTAACATGGTGGAGTAAGATGACACATCATTTTGGAACTCATTGACTTGGACTTGCGCAGCTATGATATGTGCTCGGACCTTCTCGACCTCTAGAGTGTGAGAGAGTTTGTCGAGCTCATTGAAAGCGATGGCTAGATTGGCGCTCAGGGTCTGGTAGACTAGCTGGTCACCAACCATGTCGAAAGCTTCTTCTAGATTATGTTGATGGCGAGGCAGACCGCAACCATCCTCGTCGTCCGCTTGGGCTACTTCTACATCTCGGTGACATTGGTGATCGGTGTTCTTTGCTAGACGAGCTTCCGCTCTTCAACGTTTTGCCATCTTTGGCGACGCTGTCGTGGTTGCTGTGGAAAATCATGCCCTCGAACCCCAGAGGGAAAGTAGGGTAGCTCGGCATGGTCTGGATTGGGCCCTTGAAATAATCATCGAGGGTCTCATCCAAAATGTTATGGAGAGACTCAGTCAGAAGATCAAAATCACTCGAAAGCTAGTGAATAGCCACCATGTTGACCATAGGCGTAGGCTGACTGGAGTTAGTTGGGTCGATCATGTAGAGATTGGTGGTGTGGTCACACTCAATGTGGTCGACGAAGATTTGGTGGACGATGTGCTGGTACGTAGATCCCGCACCTTCTATCCCAAAAGGATAGGGCCTTGGTGGGTAACCTGTCAGGGCCTCATAGTCGGCCAAGTGCAGGCCAGTAGCAAGAAGTGGTTGGCACCGCGCTGTGTGCCCCTCTAGAGTAGCCATGATCACCAAATCAGAATCTGGTCACCTCAAACATTGTGGCCGAGTAGGTCACTCGGTCGTAGCGGCTTGATGATCTTGGAGTGCAAGAAAATCATCGCCCACTCTAGATTGGTGTAGGACTGAATCCATGAGGAGCTAACATTTCGCTAGGCGGTTAGTGACCTGATCAATGGATGTGATCAGATCATCACCACTAATAGATCTCCTAACATAGTGGTGGGGCACCGGGATCAGAGATGTCATTACAAGTGTCGATGCGGTCAGTGCAGGGTGATCCTACGTCGCCTCCATGATCCTCCCGTTGCTGTTGGGGCCGATGACCCAAGTCATGGATCTAATCGTGAAGATCTGGCCTAGCTCAAGAAGGGCCATGGAGCTCGGAAAGGTAACCATCTGGTTGGCCATGAATTCAGCATGGACACCCCCTACCTAGCATGTCACTATTGATGAAATCTGGTCGACAGTCTACTAAGGGTTATGCACACGGTAGTAGATGAATCGGTGGAGGTGCGCATGAGGGAACCAGAGGGTGACACTAAACGTGAGAGACAATGGTTAGATAGGTTTGGGTCGTTGGCTTGACATAATAGCCTACGTCCTATGTCTTTGTGGATTGTATTGCATTTGATCCGATGATCACAAGGGAGGATCCCTACCGGCCTTATATAGCCTGAGGGGTAGGGTTATAGATCAGTTGTTTTTGTCCTGATCGGTTTACAAGATAGGAAGTTACAGATATCACGGTAATCTAGCATATCCAAGCAAATTCCCTAGATCTCTGAGAACCTTCAAGCAGTCTTGTGAGGCACGCTGACTTACATCATACTTCACGCGTCGTCGTCTTACACGCTGGTCCTCGACTAGCGGCACGACCGCTGCGTGGTCTCGTGGGCTAGGCCTCCCCTAGCGGCTTAGCCCATGTGAAGCCCTATGGGTATTGGGGGTATACTCCCACAAATTCTGACATAGATATACTTATTGACGTTGAATTGCTCTTGGCAGGATGCCACCACTAGACCTATTGAGCACCTGAGTGCCAACTCAGGGTGACGAGATTGCACATGGACAGGATGCTAGCACTATGAGTCATCAGGAGGACTCAGTACTGTCAGCATCAGTATCGAGCCTAGGGCTGGTGTTGGTATTTATTAACGTGTCACTTGTTTTAGGTAGCCACCTATTGTAAACCTATATCTCCTAACATTACTTTACTAGGTTGTCATTCCTAGTGATGATGCCAGAGATGCTTGTTGGTACTATATAGCATTATTACTAGAATAATACTAAGTAGTTCTTTATCATTTTATGTGACTAGAAATAATATATAAATATATGATTAAAAAGGATCTACAAGCGCACAGATAATATACCATTGTAGGACTTTACCTGAGAGTATTCCAGATATCGTTATTTATATTTTTACCATAGGGAAGGTCTAGCATGGACATGTATTGATAACTTATACTGTTGAAGGAGAAGTAAACCGTAACCAATGCTCTACTCATAACAGGGGTAAGTCATAGGTTAAGATATATATATATATATAATAAGTATTGATCAGTAATAATGATAAATCACTCAGAGTACTCCTTTCTATGGCATTAGCATGGTCAGGTAGAATATTAGAGGAATAATTCCTAAGTTATTCTTAATTACAAGTCAAAGCATACATTGATTAGTGCAATTATACCTAGTAGTCATTGCTGAGATCATCCTCATATCTACACATAAGGGATATTACTAAGGAAGGTTAAGAACAGAGCTTGCTCTTCCTTCATAACTAGACCCTACGTGCGTCTATATTCGGGGAGTGGACTACAAAGGACTCAATGGGAGTGTTACATCCGAGATCTACCACATGACTTAGAATATAGGGTGTATCCGCAAGTAAACAATGTATAGACACCACGCTTACACAATGTCGACCACTCACCCCAAGTGTAGCGGAGCGAGTGCTATACAAACTTATGCATGGATATAATGATAAACTAGCTATACTAAGCATATAATCAAAGTAGATGATGAACATTATAACAAAGAATATGAATAAGAAGAATACTATATTGTCATAACAATTGCAACTAGCATATAAAAGTAATGGAGATACAAAAGAGAAGGGGTACAAACATTATACTGAACCACGCTCTTGACAAGATCAGGAATCCAAGGAAATCCTGCTTGCCTCCCTTTAGACCTAGCCTAACTAGCAATGCCCTAGAATATGGTGGAGCTCTGAGGATGATTAGGGTTTCTATCTTCTCAAAAGAATTATGCCTTCAGGGGGGTAGGGGCTGATATATATAGGCCGGAGCGTCCAATGTGAGCCCTTGGATCAAACTGACTTAAAGGACGGTGTAGATGCAACCTAGGAGGCGGTGGAGAACTAACATTGCAATGAGGGGCTGACAGGTGGGCCCCAAGGGTCGTGCGGCCTGTAGGTGGGGCTAAATGGCCCCACTTGGTAGCCTCTCGTCCTCTGCTTCGGTATGGAGTCCTCTCGAGTCTTCTAGAGTCTTTTGTTGTCTGTTTTCTTGTGTATAAGCGCAATTAAATCTGATGGTTTTCTGAATAAACCCTGTAGAAAATATAGATTCACCAAAACTCATGGAATTTGTTAGTTTAAACCCCTAAACCTTCATTGGTGATTATATTTATGCCCTTATACATGTTATATTGATGGTTTATAATGGTTGTTAACTACCATCAATAGTTGGGTCAATCATTTAGTGCTATATCACTAGGAAAGCCCACCCTAAAGAAGAGATCCAGTGCCAAGTAAGTGTCAAAGTTTCCTCTGTATGTTACTTTGTTCCTAGGACATCACTTGACTGCTACTCACACTAGGGTACAAAAGACACTGAGTACTTGGGCGCAGAGTGAAGAGCCCTAGGTTGAAGAGAACCCGTGTACTGATAGTGACCGGATGGAAAAAGGCCAGGCAAACGTGCTTGTGTCTCCACCTAGGTCCACTGAAATGCCATGGGCGTAGGGTCCGACGTTCACTGATGGTGAAGTAGAGCAACCTACGCAGCCAGGTACTATAGAGGGTGTGGAGGTGCCACAGCCATAGGTAGCAATGCTCGTCGATGATGAAGTGCACCAACTACCGGGGCTAAAGCTTGTGGAGGCCACTGCTGATGAAGATGTGCGGAGCATGAGGGCTGATCCAAGCACCGCTGCGCCGAGTGCTCTGCCCAGATGTGCCAACGACGAGCGCCCAACAAGTGAAGGAGGATGATATCATCCTAGTTGCTAGACTAGGTACCTAGCTCTAGGCATATAGTCTAGAGTTTGCTGGGTTGATGAGGTCGTGGTCCGAGCTGCTGAACGAAGCTTTTGTCTTCGACGGCCAATCGAGGGTAAGTAAATGCATTTTGTCATTACTTGCTATAGATATCTTCCAGTTCTTATCCTTGAAATAGTCGTATGCCTAGGACGCGCAACTAAAAGCCTCCACCAAGGTCCAAGAAGTCGAGGTAGAGCTCATCAGGCTGAAGGAGGAGCAGGCAATGAAGGAAGCGAAGTGGAAGTCCGCATAGGATCACCATGAGGAGACTCTCTGCATCCTTCATTCTCAGATTGGTGAAGCTGAGTGCCAAAAGGTAGCTGCCGAGACTAGGAAGAACGATGCCGTTGACTCTTTGTTGAAGGTAAGAAAAAGGCCAAGCTCTTTGATACTAAGCTAAAAGATAAGAGAACTATATGGCTTCCATGCGGTTCTTAGATGCAGTAGTCAGTGTCCATTATACTGATCACATGGATCCCTTTTTGCCGATGAGCAGGTTAAAACTCGGCGGCTGGAAAGCAAGGTGAAGGAGCTGAATGAAACCCTAAGAACCAAGCACAACCAAACTAAAGCGGTAACAGAATGAGCGAGTCAAGAACTCGCTCGAGCCAAACTGATGAAACATGGAGCTGATCACGATCTGATGTGGGCTTTGAAATCAGTGACGGACATGAAGACCCAGTTGGAGAGGGTGCAGGCAGAATGCAACACACTCTAGGAAGCTAGGAAGCCACTCACCCTCCTTTTTTGTACTCTAGAAGACAACGATAGAAGGTGGGTGGATATAGTGAAGCAGATCCCTAGCCGATTTGAAGGCTACGTACAAGGAGCCACCAAAGTCTGTGTTCAGAGCATACTCGGTACGCTCTGAGTACTCTATCCAACTGTGGATCTCGATCAAGTGATTGTGGAATATGACAATGAAGATCACATAGCCACCATGGAGAGAGCTAAAGAAGAACTCGACGGGCTGGCTACCACAATCATCAAAGACTTAGACCTGCGGATGGAGAAGCTTGATGAATAGGCTTGTGTAAGTTTGTAAAAACTTGTTTAAGCATGTGTGTCGGGTAGGCACATTATAAGAAACAATGTTCTTTTGCTTGTGTAGGCTGTTAGTTTAATGACAAAACTTAGCCTATAAATTTCAAAAGTAATGCGTCTTGTTGGGGTACTTAAACGCCGAAGATGGTTTATTGCAATTAACTTGTCTGTGCAAAGTTAGCATCTTTTAGACTTGGTAATCTTTTGAGTAAGATTGTAGTCTGCTTAGGATGTAAGTTTGTCTTGTGGAGTCCTTTAGAAAGGCGCATAAGACTGAGTAGCCAAGTAAAAGATAATCAACGTAGTTGCTTATGATTATAATCATGTTAGACCCTTCCATCGATATTAAGTGCACGAAGTCACTTGTTCAAAGAACCTTTATAATTATTATTTGTTGTTAGGGTCCCATCCCATAGCTAACGAATTAGGTTACTTGCTTCTAGGAATCACCCTACCTAGGATGACATGCAATAGTTAAACTAAATGTCGATAATTGGCTCCCGGCCAAGGAGATGTAAGCCATCCAAGTAGGAGGCATATCTCATATAATCTAACCCAGTATTCGATATACAAAGTAAGAACTGTGTGTTGAATAACTTTATCATATTGAGAGATGTGTAGCTGCGCAATTAGTTAGTTGTATATCTCGGCGTATATGATGTAACAAAGGCTGCAACAAAGAGAGACAACTGGAAAGTTGTGTATCTTGCATAAAAGTAAAAAGACAGATTCATCTAGCAAAGAACATTGACTCTGTATTAATAACAAAGAATCTTAAGTACATAAGCTAGAACACTGAATTTACTTAAACAAGAAAACTACTTAATAATATTAAGTGTAAAATCTCCGTAGCTGGTTAATGTTCTAGGAGTTAGGCATAGGATTACCGTCCTCTATGATTAACTCAAAGGAGCCTGGCCGAGTAACTTTTGAGATGATGAAGGGGCCTTCCCAGGGGCTGAGTAGCTTGTGTCATCCTAAGGTATTCTAGATTCGCTTGAGGACTAGATCTCCGACTTGAAAAGTATGGGGGCACACGTTCTTGTTGTAGTGATGTCGTAGGCCTTGTAGGTACCTGGCAGACTGGAAGAGTGTGTTAAGCTTGATTTCTTTGGCTCTGTCAATTTCTAGTCACCAGGTTTCGTCTGCTCCACCTTCATTGTACTGTTCAACCCTGGGAGAGTTCCATATCAAATCTGCTGGCAAGATGGCTTCGGAGCCATAAACTAGGAGAAAGGGAGAATACCCTATCGTTCTACTCTGCAGAGTGCGTAGTCCCCAAACTATCTCGGGTAACTCATATATCCACTTGCCGCCATAGTCTTTAAGATTGTCAAATAGCCTAGGCTTTAGTCTGGCTAGAAGTAGCCCGCTAGCCCGCTCTACTTAGCCGTTCGCTTGAGGATGAGCTACGGAAGCATAGTCGATGTTGATGCCACAATCTTGAGCCCAACTTCTAAACTCGATAGCTGTGAAGGGTGAGCCGAGATCTATAATGATCCAATTAGGCATACCGAACCGGTGTATAATGTCTTGCACGAACTCAACTGTCTTTGTAGCATTAAACTTGATGAGTGGCTTGTACTCTATCCACTTAGTGAACTTGTCAATAGCCACATAGATGTACTCAAAACCACCCGGTGCATGTTTAAGAGGTCCAACCATGTCGAGTCCCCAACATGAAAAAGGCCATGATGGAGGGATGTAGATGAGGTTGTGAGCTGGGACATGGGCCTATTTGGCAAAGAACTGATAGCCCTTGCAATGTCATACCAACTCCTACACATCTATTAGTGTTGTAGGCCAATAGTACCTGGATATGAAAGCCATGCCGACTAAAGTCCTAGAGGCTATGTGGTTGCCACAACACCCGGAGTGAATTTCTTCCAAGATCCACCACCCTTCTTCAAGCGTAATGCATTTGAGGAGAACACCAGATGATGTGCCTCACCAGTAGAGCCTGTCTCTGACTAAGATGTAGTTCTTGCTTCTGTGCATGATCTACTCTACTTCTACCTTATCAGCAGGTAGCTTATGATCTCGGATGTAATCAATAAATACTTGTGTCCATGTTGGGTTGACCACTAGTACCTAGACGTCAGGGGTCAGAGTACTGGTGATGTGGAAGCTTCTTGTTTGATTGAAGGGACTTGGAGTTCCTAAACAAACACGTCAAGGGGTACTTAGGCTCGATCTGATCCCAATTTGGCCAAAACATTAGCTACAACGTTGAGATCTCGCATAACATGGAGGATTTCTAGGCCTTGGATGTGTTTCTCAAGTTTGCGAAATTCTGTGCAGTAAGCCTCCATGGTCTCCTTGGTGCAGTCCCAATCCTTATTGACTTGGTTGATGACCATCGAGGAGTCGCCATAGATGAGTAAACACTTGATGCCTAGTGAGACTACTACTCGGAGGCCGTGAAGGAGGGCCGCGTACTCAACTTCATTGTTGGTGGCAGGCCAAAGTATCTATAGAACATACTTAAGCTACTTTCTGTCTGGGGAGATGAAGAGGACACCAGCACCTGCACCTCCTAGCTTGAGAGAACCATCAAAATACATCTTTCAATGGTCCAAGATAACTGTCAGAGTAGGCTACTGGGCTTCGGTCCACTTGGCTATAAAATCAGCTAAGACTTGAGATTTGATAGCCTTGCGGGAGGCGAACTCAATGTTTTGAGCTCCGAGTTCGACTGACCACTTGGATATGCGTCCTGTTGCATCTCGATTGCGTAGGATGTCGCTAAGTGGGAAGTCGCATACCACTGTTACCTTGTGTTCATCAAAGTAGTGGCATAGCTTGCGTGAAGTGATCAAGAGGGCATAGAGGAGCTTTTGCACATGAGGGTATTTGGCCTTGGATTCTGATAGCACCTCGCTACCATAATAGATAGGTCGTTGTACCTTATATACATGTCCTTCTTTAGCCCGCTTCATGACTATTGTCGTGCTGACTACCATAGTAGTAGCTACAATGTAGAGTAGGAGTGGTTCTCGTTTCTTAGGTGGAGTAAGTATCAGAAAGGTGGATGGGTATTCTTTGAGTTTTAGGAAAGCTTCATTAGCTTTAATTGTCCACTCGAACTTGCCCTAGTTCTTCAACAATTTGAAGGGCAAACCTTTCTCCTCGAGTCATGAGATGAAATGATTGAGGGCAACCATGCACCATGTCAGCTTCTGAACATCTTTGACATAGTGAGGTTGAGTCATCTGAGTGATTGCTTGAATCTATTTCATACTAGCTTTGATACCCCGATGGCTCACAAGGAAACCCAATAGCTATCTGGAAGGAACTCCAAACACACACTTCATTGGGTTAAGCTTCCACTTGTACTCATGAAGACTATCAAAGGTTTGGTTCAAGTCTACGATCAGAGTAGAAGGGTCTTTGGTTTTGACAATGATATCATCCACATAGGCCTCTACATTATGACCGATCTGCTCGCTTAGGCATGCCTGGATGGCCCGCTGATAGGTTGCACTGGCATTTTTTAACCCAAAGGACATGGTCATGTAGTAGTAGGCACCAAATAGAGTGATGAAAGATCTCTTGCTCTAATCTTCTTTATGGAGGGCAATCTGATGGTAGCGCGAGTAGCAATCAAGGAAGGATAAAAGAGTCGACTCGGCCAGAGAGTCTACGATCTTTTCAATGCGAGGTAAGCCAAAGGGATCCTTTGGGCAGTGCTTGTTGAGATCTATGTAGTCGACATACATGTGCCACTCTTTTGAGTTCTTCTTCTGGATGAGTATAGGATTTGCTAGCCAATCAAGGTGAAGGATTTCCCTAATGAACCCAGCTGTTAATAGCTTGGTGATTTTCTTCTTTGTTTGCGGCTTTCTTATCTGATGAGAACCGTCGTAGATGTTGCTTGACCAGCTTTAAGCTAGGGTTTAAATCCAATTTCTGCCCAGCCAACTCTCTTGGAACACCTAGCATATCAGTGGCTTCCACGTGAAGATATTCTTATTTTCCCTAAGAAAGTTAGTGAGCGCAAGTTCCTATTCTTTAGAGAGGTGGGCGCTAATGATAGCCATCTTGGAGGGATCACCGGTTCCTAGATCGATCTCGATGGTATCCATCTTAGAGGGCGATGCAATGATTCCTGCCTTCTTAGTCAGAATCTCCATGTCTTCCAGCTTAGTCTATTGTGCAAGGTTGGTTATCTCCTGTGCTTCATAGGTTTGCTGCGCTCTAGCTGCAATCTGGATGGCTTCAATGTCATAGTCGTATGAGCGCTTGAGGTCACCTTAGAAGGAAAGCATGCCATTGGGACCTAGCATCTTGAGCAAGAGGTACGGTTAATGTGGAACGGCCATGAACTTGGCCAAAGCAGGTCGACCGAAGACAGCATGGTATGATGATTCAAACTCAGCCACCTCGAACTTGATGAACTTTGTTCAAAAATTGTTTGGGTTACCAAATGTTATCGGGAGCATGATTTGTCCGAGTGGCATGGCAGCCTTGCTGAGTACTATCTCATAGAAAGGGACGTCAGTTGGGGTGAGTAGGCTGGTAAAGTCTAGGCCTATCTTCTTTAGCGTATCTACAAATATTATATTCAGTCCTGTGCTGCCATCGATCAGGACCTTGGGGACTATCATGCCAGCTATTGTTGGACCTAGGACAAGTAGATAGTGGCTAACGTTAGTCACGCTAGTCCATTGATCTTTTCTAGAAAACTAGATTAGGTGCTCGGACCGGTTAAGGTACTTTGGCGTTGAGGGTTCTCCTACCATGATGTCTCGAAGAGCCAACTTCCCTAAGCACTTGTTTGATGAATATAGTAGCCCCACAAAGAACACTGTGATTTGGCCCTTAGACTGTTGAAAGCTAGGGTCAGCGTTGGCATCTCCATCTTTGTTGTTATTAGCTTTACCCTTGCCCTTGTTGCTTTTGCTGTAGAAACCTAGTTCTTGGAGTTGTCTGTACTCGGCCGCCGTGTGCTTGGTGTTCC
Organism: Miscanthus floridulus; assembly: GCF_019320115.1. Taxonomy (NCBI): domain Eukaryota; kingdom Viridiplantae; phylum Streptophyta; class Magnoliopsida; order Poales; family Poaceae; genus Miscanthus; species Miscanthus floridulus. The sequence goes on from NC_089584.1 coordinate 25,150,035, forward strand.
TGTGGAAAGGGCAGGGTAAGTTCTTGAGGTCTTCAAACTTCTTGTTGTATTTGTTAGACTTCTTGGACCTGTCCATAGAAGCAAGGGTGTTATCGGGTCCTCTCTTTCTGCCAGACTATCCACTTGTACTTGATCTCGTTGGCGAAGTGATCTATCACCTCCTTGTCTGTGATATCATAGACTTGGGCTCATAACTTGGTAAAGTGGTGATAATATTGTTGGAAGGTTTCATTTGGTTTCTGCTTGCTGGTTCTAAGCTCGTTTTGAGTACTTGGGTGGGTGAGGACGCCGCAAAAGTTTTCACAGAATTTGCGCTGAAGTTGTCCCCAAATGTCAATGGAGTTGGCTCGTAGCTTATCAAACCAAGCGAGAGGCACAGTGTCGAGTGCCATGGGAAAATATAACGCTTTGATGTCATCATCGCCTTCTGCCAACTCGATAGACTAAGTAGATGCGCAACCATTGATTGGATTCTATCTTCCCGTCATACTTGGTATGGTTGGACGGCTTGAACTTGTAGAAAAGCCGAACAGAGAGTAGTCTATCAGAGAAACATGGGAACCCATCTAGTGAGATGCTGGCCTCTCTATACTTGGACTCGCCTCTACCCTCCCTATTGCTGTACTAGTGCCCATGATAGGCCAACTGTGTGGCACCCTAATTCCTATTCTGGTTATCTAGCAGCCCTAGATAGGAGTGGGCTGGTACTTGCTATCCTCCTACTTGGTTACCCTATGGTCCTAGATGAGAGTGGGTTGGTGCCCGCAACTTTGGTCCTCAGGAAGGGTTAGCTTGGGATGTCGCTTTAGTAGCCTGCATCTGAAGGGTTATGGATTCCAGGATGACTTTGAGTCATTACTGATCTGGGGTAGGGTTTTCTATGGCCACTCTTCTACTAGGGCATAGATATTGGCATAGGGAATAGTGAAGACCCTATGGCCAACTACTTCCATGAACTCAGGCTCAAGGTTGCGTGATGTAGAGGCTCTGACGGCATCACGGTCTCGGTGCTATCGTTCTGCTTCTTCATCCCATAGATGCTATTCATATGCTACCTCTATAGCCAAGCGTCATTGTTCAACGTCTTGACAAGCTGACTGATACCACTACCACTCTTCCTTGCAGTATTGGGCATGGTTGTGTCGAGCCTGTCGAGATCTGTTCTTCCTTTCCCTAGCCATCTTCTACTCATCCATCTCTCTGTTGGGTGGCGCCGTGTCTAGGGAGATGTTGGACAAGGCTTCTTCTCTATCTTGAATATTTGGTGGGTTAGGCATAGGGATCTAAGGTAGTTACCCAACCATAAAGAGTTCCCTAGAGTGCCTAGTGGCTAAGCGGGTTATAGATTCTATAGTTGTCGCGCTGTCCAAGATCTCTGTAAAACCATGATCGTTGTTGTCCACTAGAAGAGTTCTACCGTCTTGATAAGGCAAGAGCTCCACCATGCCGACTACATGAGATGGATCTATTAACGAAGTGTCGATTCAAGCACCCAGCTAAACAATGCCTCCTTTGGGTGTGTTGGATAGAATCATACCCCTCTAGGCACACGTTAGAGAGATTTCTTGCTCAGACTACATGAGGTAGCTGATCGTATCTTGATAGATTGAAGCTGAGTTCTTGAGTCTGAGTGGAAAATAAACTAGGTCTTTGTCTTGGACTTCAAATGGGATCTCCAACCCAGACAAAGGTGATGTGTCCAAGTGGGAGTCTTGATTGATGGTGACCTCCTGCCTCCAAGTTGGATCAGAGATCGAGAGGTGCGAAAACTTCTTGGCAAGTTGATCCAATGTGGTCATCTAGACGTCTGGTGTAGCTTGAGGTGTCGAGATCTCCATGAGATGACTTTGGAGCTTGCTATTGTCGTCTGCCTTGCAGATCTAGGAGCCAAAGATGAAGGTGGTATCCGCTAAGAAAATCATGTTATCGAGGTCCGCCGAGCTCTTGATCGTGAAGTCACTAAAAGCCCCTACTTGGCGCTCTAGCTATCGGTGTTTGATGATCGGCAACTCCTCATAGGGTTACCTAGGACATTGTTCGAAGGGCTTGTATGTACGTAGAACTCGATAGTAAACGCAAAGAGACAAATGATTTATACTGGTTCAGACCCTCTTGTCGAGTAATAGCCTTTACGTCTAGCCGACGTGTAGCCTTTTGTGTTGGATTGATTAGTATGGTTGTTAGGATTACAAGGGGGTGCACCATACCTCTCTTTATATAAGAGAGAGGGTAAGGGCACGTATCTAGTCCTAGTTGATTGCAAGAGAAGAGTCCTAGTCCTATTACAAAATCCAGCTTTCATCGTAAGCCAACTAGGTCGACCTGGAATAGCTTGAAGTCCACGCCACCTTGTCCCACATCCTTCAACAGATCATAGACTAGCCTAGGGCCCATCTAGGTGGCATCCCTATGGGGAACCCCTAGGACCCTAGTCCACCTGTTACTGTCATCATCCTGAATGGTGATCGTGCCGTGTGGCAAAGTGTTGATGATGGTGTACGGTCCTTGCCATTTGCTTCTTAGTTTTCCTTCACCGAAGAGTTTGACTTAGGAGTTAAATAGAAGAACCTTATCTCCCTTCTTAAACTCTTTGTATTGGATTCGGTGATCGTGCCATCTCTTAGTTCTTTCCTTATAGAGCTTAGCACTATGGTATGCTATCTCTTGCCATTCTTCTAGCTCAGCAATTTGTTTTTGATGATTTCTGCCGGCTAGCTTCACATCCATGTTCCAGCTCTTTATGGCCTAGTGAGCTCGGTGTTCAAGCTCAACTAGCAAATGATAGCTTTTCCCATAGACAAGCTAGAATAGCGACATGCCAATGGGAGTTTTATAAGTTGTCCTGTATGCCCAAAGTGCATCAAGTAGCTTATCTTTCCATCCTCTCCATATTGCATTGATAGTTTCCTGCGTGATATTTTTTATCTGTTTATTTGAGGTTTCTGCCTGACCACATGTTTGCAGATGGTATGGGGTGGCGATGTTGTGCTTGGCGCCAAGTTCTCTCAGGAAGGCTCTGAAGGTTTTGTCAATGAACTAGGATCCTCTATCGCTTATCACCATTTGTGGTGTTCCAAAGCGAGGGAAGATTACTTCATGAAACATCTTCTTTGCATGCCTGGCATCAGTAGCTCTGTAGGGTAGAGCTTCCACCCATTTTGACACATAGTCAATAGCGATGAGGATGTACTCGCTATCATGGGACTTCTGGAATGGTCCCATGAAGTCAATGCCCCAAACATCGAAGATTTCTACTTGTAGGTTGTAGTGGAGGGGCATTGCATTGTGAGCTGTAATGCCACCTTACAGCTAGCATTTTTGGCACCTTCGAATGAACTCCTTGGTGTCTCCGTACATCGTTGACCAGAAGAACCCGCACTGCCAAATTTTGGCTTGTGTGCAGAATACTCCGTAGTGACATCCATACGGTGCTGCATGGCATTTCTCGATGATTTGCAATCCTTTTGCCATTGGTACACATCTCCTTAATAGGCCGTCAGAGCATACCCTGTACAGGTATGGGTCATTCCAAAGGTGATGTCTGCTTTCAGCTTGCAGCTTCCTTTTGTTTTTGCCTGGTGGTACGTATCCTGAAACCATGAAGTTCACGATGTTTGTGTACCCCGGGTTTGTGTCCGTCACCTTGAGTAGCATGTCATCGTGTAGGAAGTCATTTATTGGGAGTTCGTGCATGTTAGTGACTTGCAATCGCGATAGATGATCGGCGACAGTGTTCTCTACTCCCTTTTTATCTTTTATCTCAAGGTCAAATTCTTGGAGTAAGAGAACCCATCTTATTAATCTTGGTTTAGCATCTTTCTTAGTGAGCAAATATTTAAGTGCAGCATGATCAATATAAACGATAATTTTTGCACCCACTAAGTAAGACCTAAACTTGTCGATAGCAAAAACGACTGCTAAGAGCTCTTTTCTATGGTAGCATAGTTAAGTTGTGCTCTTGTTAGCATTTTGCTAGCGTATGCGATTGCTTGATGCTTCTTATCTTTGGTTTGGCCAAGGACCGCACCAACAACATAGTCACTAGCATCACACATGATCTCGAACGGTAGCGACCAATCGGGTGGTTGGATGATTGGCGCTAAGATGAGTGCTTTCTTGAGAGTGTGGAAAGCATTTAAGCACTCATCTGTGAACTCAAAAGGTGCATCCTTAACTAGCAGGATCGTGAGGGGTCTAGTGATTTGTGAAAAATCCCTGATAAACCGTCTATAGAACCCTGCATGACCTAGGATGCTATGGATCCCTTTTATGTTCATGGGGGTGGTAGCTGCTCGATAACTTCTATCTTGGCCTTATCTACCTCTATCCCCCTCTCGGACACAAGGTGCCCAAGAATGATGCCTTCATGGACCATAAGGTGGCACTTTTCCTAGTTAAGTACCAGGTCCTTCTCTTGGCATCTCTGCAAGACTTTGTCTAGGTTCTCCAAACAGTGGTCAAAGGTTTTGCCATAGACAAAAAAATCATCCATGAAAACCTCCATGATTTCTTCTATCATGTCTAAGAAAATAGACATCATGCATTGTTGAAATGACACGGGCACATTACACAACCCAAACGACATTCAGCGATAAGCGTATGTTCCATACAGGCATATAAACGTTGTCTTGCTCTGATCATCGGGGTGGATGGGAATATGATGATATCACAAATACCCATCAAGAAAATAGAAGAAAGAATGCTTCACCAACCGCTCTAACATTTCATCAATAAAAGGAAGTGGGAAGTGGTCTTTCTTTGTTGCCACGTTGAGTTTCTGGTAATCAATGCACATTCTCTACCCCGTGACTGTACATTGTGGAATTAACTCATTTTTATTATTTTCAACGACCATCATTCCTCCTTTCTTTGGAACCACTTGGATGGGACTAACCTAGTCACTATGTGGTATGGGATAGATAATCCCTGTGTGAAGAAGTTTGAGGACTTCCTTCTTCATGACTTCTCGCATAGCATTGTTGAGCCTACGCTGAGACTCTCTAGATGGTGTGCTTGATGGATCTATTGGAATGCGATGGGTACAGAGAGTTGGGCTAATCTCTTTGAGATCTTGCAAAGAATACCCGAAGACCGACCTATGTTTCTCTAAGACGGCGATGAGTTTGGACGTCTCCTCATCAGAAAGCTTATCGCTAATTATTACAAGAGTTTCTTTATCGCCATTTAGGAAAGCATAGCGTAGGCCAGTGAGCAAGGGTTTTAGCTCAACCGAAGGTCGTGTCGGCACTTCCTCTTGGGGAAGATAAATGGTTTCTCCTAAGTCATCCTCTTCTTCTATGAAGAGTTTTGCATCTTTTTCAAAGGATGACTCAGGGGAATCAAAGGGTAAAACCGACATGACTTCCTTGGACAGGTCAAGATAGGGAAGAGATTTTGCCACTGAATTTTTAGCTCAAGTGATAGGAATGGTAAAAGTGTCTCTCCCCAGCTTTACGTCCAGATCCCCTATTTTTGGTAGATCAAAAAGATTTTCGAGGGGATGCCCTATTAAGATATCAAAATCCTAGATGTCAAAGACATGGAAGTCTAGAGGATCTTCATTATCATTGTAATATAGTGAAATGTTATGAAGAACCCCTAGTCCTTCTAGTCTAACATGTGGTGCAACTTTGCAGGATTTGATTGTCGGAGTAATGGTGTCATTGCTAAAGTAGGTGTGGGCAAAAGTTGCGGACATGAGGTTAGCTCCAACTTTAGGATTGTAGAGAACATCTACCGAGGTTCTGTCGATCGAGCATCGGATGGTGGAGGAAGGGATGCATATCTGAATCTCTTCAGATGAAAGCTCCACTTCTTCTACCCATTCGCTAGTCATGATGGCTACCAACTCCTTAACAAATTTTCTGAGAAAGAGATCATCTAACGGATCTGAAGGAGTGATAGGAACTGATGGCCCCTTTTGGCATGAGTACTTCGAGGCATTTTTGAAATCTTTGAAAAAATCGTCCTCGAAATATGAAAGGTCTGAAGGTTGGGAACCTTCCTTTGGATCTTCTGGTTTGGACAAGGGTCTCTCTAAAGATGCTATGGGTTTGGCCTCATGCGAAGAGACTTCCTTGTGGTTTAGCTCGGGCTCTACCTGGAGGGGTTCTAGTGGGGGAGTGTTCTCTAGAATGCGGTCTAGGAGAGCTTCTCCTTCTGCAGTGGTTTTATGAGTAAACGAACCTCCGGTAGCTATGTCGAGCTATAGGGCAAATTCCTTGCTAAGCCCTAACCAGAAATGCTGTAAAAGCACATGGTTGGGTATAGACAAGTTTGGGCCAGATCTCGTTAAAATTGAGAATCTGTCCCAAGCTACACCTATGGTTTCCTTCTCTTTTTGTTGGAAGTTGAGTATCTCCTATCGTAGGGCAGCGATTCGGGATATAGGGAAGAATGCAAGACATAATTTGTTCTTTAGTTCTTCCCAATCGCCAGCTACCTTTCCTATGTTGTGGACGTACCATTGTTTCACTCTTTCCTCACATGAGAAAGGAAACAACTTCCACCGAAGTGTTTCTTGTGACATGCCTGAAATGGTCAGGCAAGCACAGAGCTGCTCAAACTCCCTTAAGTGATGGTAGGGGTTTTTATAATCCAACCCCAAGAAGGCTTGTTCCTGAACCATGGCTATAAAGCTAGGGCAAAGTTCATAATTAGAAGCTGTGATTGGCTTCAAGGACTATGGAGGTTCAACAAACTCGCCCTTGGGAGCAGAAAGGTTTTGAATGGTAGGTTTCTCCATTGGAAAAGACTAAAAAGAAAAGAAAGGTAAAAACAAAGGATACACGGGCAAACTAGGTTCGTAGACTAAAACGACAACCGTTATTCGACAACGGCGCTAGAAATGCTTGTTGGTGCTTCTTAGCATAAGCAGAAAAGTCTGCAAGCGCACGGAAGTACCGTTGTAGCACTTCACCCGGTGGTATTCAGGGTATCGTATTTCTACGAGGAACAAAGGTGTAAGTAGTCTCTTGGCTAGTTTACCTAGGAGAACAAGCTGAAGGATAACTTGGGTAGTGAGGTTCTTCTAAGGGCAAAAACCTTAAGCGAAGATAACTTTGCTACTACAGACTGACTTCGAGCACCAGTGAACACTGGTCTACAAAGCATTACCGGCCTATAGCTCTATGTCATATCCGAACATGGGGGATTAAGAAGGACGGATAGGGCTACCACCACCTGTCGCCTACCCCTCAACAGTGGGATTAATTTTAGGAAACACCGCATGCAATTGCCTCCTGGGGCATTAATTGCATCGCTAGAGCAAGGTGGGGCCGAATGGAGATGGGGCGGTACGCCCACACCATGGGTGCGGCTGCATCCTAGGCCAGCCCTCTTGCCACCGCCTTGCTCTTGTGGGTTGCTAGCTAGGCCTAGATGGCTCCCATGCTAGTGTTCTGGCCCAAGTGTGGAGTTTGGATGGGCGTGCTTGTTGTTTTGCTTAAATGCGTCTTCTTGATTACGCATTTTGGTGTATTTTCATGTATTGCCCTGCAAAATATATGCATACCAAAACTCGTGGAAAATGTGAGTTGTAAACCCTAATTCTAAGTGTTGGTATTTATATTTGTTTTATTTTGTTTAAATATTGGTGGTAGAAATATGAGTTAAGCACCGCCAACACTCAACAAGAGTGAAATGAGCTTTTTCAAGCTTAGAGTGAGCCTTACCAAGCTTCTCATGGGCATCCTCTAACCTCTCATGAGTAGCATTGAGCTCATCAAAGGCTTACTTAAGGGCTTTTAGTTCCTTACGCAAGTCTTGGCACTCTCTTCTCTTGATGTCAAAGTGAGTTTTACCATCTTCAATCATGTCAATTAGTTCATCTTTAGTTGGTTCATCATCATCATCACTATCACTTTTATTTTTATCATGTTCATCATCACACTCATCATCATATTGTACCTTAGTGGCCTTAGCCATGAAGCATGCCGATGGAGTGTCGAAGAGAGAAGGCTTCTCATTGATAGAAATGCTTGCAAGAGCCCTCTTCTTGGTGATCTTGTCATCATCACTATCATCATCATCACTTGAGGAAGCATCACTATCCCAAGTGACTACATATGAACCACCGTTCTTCTTCTTCTTCTTGAAGATCATCTTGTCTTTCTTATCCTTCTCCTTGTCCTTCTTGCTCTTCTTGCTATCATCATCATTGTCACATTGTATGGGCATTTCGCAATGAAATGATCCTTGCTATTGCACTTGAAGCACTTTCTTGCTTCTTTCTTGTTCTTGGATGATGACTTCTTTCTTCTTGCACGATAGCCCTTCTTCACCATGAATTTGCCAAATCTCTTCATAAAGAGAGTCATCTTCTCATCATCCCGAGTAAATGAGCCTTCATCTTTACTTGATGTGTCTTGCTTGACTTTGCCCTTAGATGATGTGGTGGCCTTAAATGACACACTCTTCTTCTTGTCATCCTTCTTCTCATCTTTCTTCTCTTTGTTCTTTTTTTCCTTCTCATTATTATCTCTATAGGTGTCATCGGTCATCACATCTCCTAACACTTGGTTTGGTGTCATGGTGTCCAAACCACTCCTTACTAGGATAGTGACAAATGTGCCAAATCTCGATGGTAAGCATCTCAAGAACTTATGGGAGAAGTCCTTATCCTTCACCTCTTCTCCAAGTGCTTTGAGATCATTGATAAGCACTTGAAGCCTATGGAATATCTCCGGCACACTCTCATCATCCTTCATCTTGAAGCGTGCAAACTTTTCCTTAAGAATGTATGCCTTTGCACTCTTCACCGCTTGAGTGCCCTCAAATGATTCCTCCAACTTCTTCCATACCTCATTAGCCATCTTAATGTTCTTGATTTGATCAAATTTTCTCTCATCCAATGCATCATGAATGGCACTAAGAGCAATATCATTGTTTTGGAGTAGCACTTCTTTGGCCATGATGGGAGTCTCCGGATCAGCTATCTCAATCTTGGTCTCCACCGCCTTCCATATCTTCCTATTGATTGACTTGATGTAGGTGGTCATCTTTGCCTTCCAATATGAATCGTTTGAGCCATCAAAGTGGGGTGCCCTCTTGTTGTCGTTGATTTGAGCCATTTTCACACCATAGGTTGTTAAGCATCAAATCATGGTGACCACGGCTCCGATACCACTTGAAAGGTCCTAATGGTTAGAGGGGTGAATAACCAATTAAAAGTTCTACAACAACACTTAAAGTCAAGTGGTTAGACAATTATGAAGCGAAGCGAGTGTTGCGCTAGCCTACTCAAAATGCAAGCCTCCTATCCATAATTCTAGTTGCTATGATCTCTATTTTACACAAGAGGCTAAGTCACTACCACTAAGTTATTGCGCTCTCAAAGACTAACTAAAGAGCCACACTAACCATTAGATAAGATACAAACTAGCTCTCAAAACTAATTACACTAAAGAGCTTAGCTACACTAGGAAAGAAAATGCACAAGAGATGTAGGAGGGTTATACCGTCGTTGCAAGTGATCAATCACAATATGATGGTGCCATACTTTACCGACTCCAGATCAGAAGGGACGCGACCAGGCACGACGACCCCATTCGAGGAAGGATATCCCCGGATTACGCCAAGACTCCGATTGGGACACAACTACTTAGCTTGGGGGGCAAGTTGTTTCCAGATATAAATAGCTAGCAATAACTCATGTTGTAATCATCGAAACTTTCATAGGCATAGCCATCTTGTAATCGCCATCTCGTTATTCGACGAGATCGTAATACAAACAAGTAGCAACTAGACGTACGGCTTTTACTTGCTTTTTGGGGCCCGAACCAGTATAAATCCCGTGTCTCTGCTGTGCTTGCTCTTTGTATCAGACGAGTTCCTCTAAAAACTGAATATTTACCGGTAAAAAACACGGACAAAAGCGCGTCAGGTAGAGAGATTTCACGCAAAGAGTGACATACCGATCATCGATGGAGTTTGGTTGTCAGATGCATCTTTGCTCCCCGTCGCTACGCCAAGCTTCACCAGTTTCGATTTACCAAATCGCCGATTCGAGCGAACAAGAATCAAATATGCCCAGATCATCATCGGAGATACAACTTGCCAACTCGAGCAAGCCCTGGTCAAACTCCGATCTAATCTGCTAACAATACCGATAGATGCGTCTGCGCTAAAATTGATCTGCCAAGTCGCCGATTCGCACAGACAAGTGTCAGCCAATCCAGATCCTCACCACCCGAAATTCGACTTGCCTACTCGAGCAAGCGTCAGGGAATATCGATCTCGATAAGTTCTACGCGCATCTGACCGTGATAGGCACGTACGGCGCTACGTGGTGGCTTGCCAGCCTTGATAGGCACGTCACGTCAGACCATCTTCGGCAGGTGCTGGTAACTCTAGGATCGATGCAGTGCCGAGCTCTCCTGCGTTGAGCCGATTCTGCGTCGATTCAGCACATCCCCGAGTCGCACTCGTCATCAGAAGCCGCCCTGCTGATGTTTGCCAAAGCCTCAATGGCAACTCGAACGACAAACAAGCAAGCTACCGAGGAGTCCATGACATACACGTCCTTGCAAGCTACCGAGAAGTCCATGACAAACAAGCAAGCATTATGTCGGTGTTTTCAGACCACCAACGAGTAAATTTGTATTTACACGTCTAGCTTGGATAGCATGTTTGTCGGTACACGGCAACCCGGAAGGATTTGTTTGATAAAGCTGGAGATCCGCTTGGCTTCAATGCAGGGATAACCGATCCTGCGTATTCCTCCCGAGACGTGTCAGTCAATTTGACCCTGCAATTGATAAGGATAGAAAATTTATCAGTAATTTAAGATGGAACATGCTGGTCTGTGCCCAGACAGTTCCAAGTGTGCCGCTTCGGGAGTAGCAATGCGGGAAAAACGACTTAAATAGCCGATACGCACAGAAATCGGCTGTTACAGACTATAAAGCTCGTGGATAGCAATTGATTTTATGTTGACAGGTACAGTACACGTAGATATAAATGAGATCATCGGCTAGATAGATACTACCAGCATAAAACATTGAGCCGATGAATCTAATCGAGAGAAAGATATAGCATGCAAACAAATCGACTGTCTAATGCAAATGGACCAACAACCGCTCTGAATCTAATTTGTCACCATTAACAGTGAGGTTCGACCAGATCGATGGCAGCTATGACGATGATAACAAACTAAAACCAAAGAATCCGTAAAACTATCTACACTTCGACAGGCTTTCCGCAAGACAAGCTATGCGTGAATGTTGATGGGGAACCCTACGAACCCCCCATAGACCATACTATAGGGAAGTAGGCCTTGGTAACAAGGCCCATAGCCCAATCACCAAGAAGAACACGGAGCAAAGCAACGTGCAAGACCAAAACTCTAATTCGGACTATACAAGGAAAGGCGCCCAAAGCATAGCTTAGGACTCTGACCTTGTATCCGAGTAGAACACAAATAACTCCTCTCAGCACCTGGACTATAAAGGGCTGGTGAGAATATCCCTTGTAAACGACTGAACACACCGAATACTCAAAGCAACACGACGCAAACAGGCTAACGCCAAACTGGACGTAAGGTTATTACTCGACCAAGTCGAGGGCCCGAACCAGTATAAATCGTGAGTCTCTTTGCGTGACCGTCGAGTTCCACTATTTGTCAAAGCCTGAACAACTGTCCCGGGTACCCCCGTGGCAGGCTATCGGTGATAAAACATCGACAGCTGGCGCGCCAGGTAGGGGCTTTCAACGAATTTTTTCTCGAGAGCTCGGCGGACCTCGACCTCAAGATGGCTTTTCCGGCGGGAACAACCTTCGTCTTCGGATCCTGGATCTGTGAGGCTGACGGCGACGGCAAGCTACGTACCCGTCTCCGAGAAGAAAAAGAACTCGACGACAAAGTTGAATATGAACTCGCCGAGAAGATGACGAAACTTTCAACTTCGGATCCAACTCGGAATGAAGAAGAAAGCGGATACGAAACCGACTCTGAGAAAGAGATACAACCCGACTCCAAGACAATCTTCACAGCGAAAGAGCCAAGCCTAATTGGACTCGGAGACGCAACAACAATCAGTGAAGGAATACAACCCGTACGACTCCAAAAAGAACTCGGGAACGTACAGACTATACAACACGGCATCAATCTACCAACACTTTACCCAAGACAAGATGAACTCAGCAAGAAAAATACTCCTGGAGGGAGCATAAGAAGGGATGATCATGATAGTTACCCCACAAGACTGTGTGGTGCATTGGTCGGGTTCTTTCACCTCAAGCAAAGCCCAGACTAGCACGTACATTGAAGAACTACCTTATCAAGAGGGAAAAGAACTCGGATCCAGCTCAGAAACTACCTGACAGCTCAACCAAATGAAGGATGAAGCACCATACAAGAAGAGCTCGGAAGAAGTACACTGTATACATGGTGGAGCAGTTAGAACAACCTTTGGAACCACCACAGATACCAGATATAAAATCTTCAGACGAATCAGAAGGCAACATCTCGCCGGATGAGAAAAGCGACAGCAACGAAAATGATGAGCAAAGGCTAGCAAGACTAAAGAAGAATAAATTGAAGGTTGGAAGAAGGAACAGGGCTAAACAAAGGAAGCAAATCTGGAATAAGTACAAGGCGGAGCTAATGGAATACAACAGAAAGAAGGCGGAAAGAGAAGCCATAAAAAGTACAAAAAGGGAAAGAATTGAAGAATTAACAAAGGAGTTGCACACCCTCACGAATAACGGAAAAACAAAGGAAGATCAGAAGAAAGAAGTCGGGGATCAGAAAAACAACCCGGCGAAGAAGTTCCACAGGAGCCACAAGGAGAGCAACCACCCAAAAAATCAAGTTTTCAAAGGCTAGGACCAGTAGAGAGTGCTGATGTTAATGGAAGGCAGGAACATTACTCAAAGCAACAAGAAAGAGGCAAACCAGAATTGAGCCAACACTACCAAGAAATATCAAGAAGATTTGACAAAGAAGATGACTACGGAGAGTCTGAGTTAAAAGAAGACAGGTCTTATTACTAGAAGGGCAAGATCGCCAGACTATGGAAGAACTGGAACCATACGACAGATTCCCTTGTTTCGCAGGAAGACTACAAACATTGAAGCTACCACACAAATTTAAACCAGCAAATCATTCCAAGTACGATGGCAAAGTAGAACCAAGACAATGGCTAAGAGTTTATTCCCAATCTATTGAGTTAGCCGAGGAGATGACGACATCAAGGCTCTATTTTTCCCAATGGCCCTCGAAGCAATGCCACTACAATGGTTTGACAAATTGAGGCCAAATCAATCAGATATTGGGAAGACTTGCAAGAAGCTTTCTGCAACAACTTTGCAGGCATTATTACCCATCCAATGACCACAGCTGAGTTGAAAGGAGTAAGGCAAAGGAGAGGAGAAAGTCTAAGGGAAGTACTATAGAAGATTCGGAGAATTCAGGGCTCAAGTCCACGACATTACCGACAGAGAAGTGATAGAAGCCTTTGCGGAAGGAATCTTAGCAAACTGGCAATACAAAGACTATTTCAATGAGAACCCAAGAACAAATGAAGATTTCAAGAGGGATTGTTGAAAAGTTGATTTCATCAGAAGAAAGAACCTGGCATTAGTTTGCTAGGGACAACCCAGAAAATAGAAGACCTAATTACAGACAGCAAGACAAAAGGCCAAGGTAGGACAACATGGTGGCAACCATAGACAACAAGAGAAGATACAATGACAACAGCAACGGTGGCAATTACAATGGCAACTACAACAATAACAACAACAGTAACAACAGCGGGTACAATAGTAATAGCAACTATCGGAGCAACAACTACCGAGGAAGAGCACCAGAAAACATAGAGAACATGCCATGTCACATACACCCAGGAACCAGACACAAGTTAGTTGAATGCAGCACTTTTCAGTGGCAATTCATGAAAGAGAAAACAGGAATCAAAACAACTCGGAGCAAAAGCAAGAAGAATCCAAGAAGGAGGAAAAGAAAGCTGAAGGAGATTATCAAGAACCCAAATGCCAATTAGCAGTTATATTTTCAGGTGTTCCTAACACATGAAGCAAAAGGCAAGAAAAACTAGCTCACAGAGCCATCATGGTAGCTGAACCAGCCACCCCAAGATATCTAGATTGGTTAGAGTACCCCATCCACTTCACAAGAGAAGACCAATGGACCAGTGCAGCAAACGCAGGATGCTACCCACTGGTACTGGGTCCAACTATCGCAGGAGTGGCAGTAACTAAAGTACTCATCGACGGAGGAGCCGGGCTCAACATAATTTTCGTAGATACTCTCAGAAGGATGAATCTGGATTGTGAAGGACTAATGACACCAACAAGCACACCATTCTATGGAATAGTACCAGGCAGAGCAGCTATGCCACTCGGACAGATAACCCTACCAGTCACCTTTGGCACACCAGACAAATACCGGACGGAATTCATCAAATTCGAAGTTGCAGACTTTGAATCATGCTACCACGCAATACTTGGGAGACCAGCTTTAACAAAATACATGGCAGTGCCACACTATCCATACCTACTACTCAAGATGCCAACAACAAAGGGCGTATTATCATTGAAAGGAGATCTAAAGAAAGCACATGATTGCGACTGTACAAGCAGTACAAATATCCGAAAGATTACAAGACATAAAGGAAGGAAAGGAGATTGCAATACTAGCCAACGAAATGAACCCGGATGAGATTCAAATACCGGCTAAGAAGCCAAGCAACTTTGCACCACCAAAAGAAGCCGCTACCAAGACTATTGACTTGTTGACTAGGTGACCCAGGAGAAGACGGCAATCATCAGTGCAAATCTCGATCCCAAATAGGAACTCGCGCTCACCAACTTTCTTCGGGACAACAAAGATATCTTCGCTTGGAAGCCGGCCGACATGCCAGGGGTCCCAAGAAAGTTGGCTGAGCACATAATTGATGTGAACAAAGGGTCCAAACCCGTTAAGCAGAAGCTACGAAGATTCGCTCCAGACAGAAAAGCAGCAATCAAAAAAGAGATCACCAAGCTCATGGCAGCGGGATTCATCAGAGAAATAATCAACCTGGATTGGCTTGCCAACCCGGTCCTAGTTGAGAAGAAGAATTCAAAAGAATGGCGCATGTGCATTGACTACACAGACCTCAACAAACATTGCTCAAAAGATCCATATGTTCCACCAAGGATTGATCAAATCATCGACTCAACAGCAGGATCAGCTCTATTATCCTTTCTGGATTGCTATTCAGGCTATCATCAAATATCTCTAAGAGAAGAAGACCAAAGCAAGACATCGTTCATTACACCATTTGGGGCATATTGCTACAAATCAATGCCTTTTGGGCTAAAGAATGCAGGAGCAACATATCAAAGAGCAATTCAAACTTGTTTGGAGAATCAAGTCGGAAGGAACGTAGAAGCATACATTGACGATGTGGTAATCAAGACAAAAGAACCTGGATCATTGATAGAAGACCTCGAGGAGACTTTCAAGAATCTAAAAGCATGGCAGTGGAAGCTAAACCCCACAAAGTGTGTTTTTGGGGTCCCATCAGGACAACTACTCGGATTTCTAGTCAGCAACCGAGGAATTGAAGCAAGTACAAAGCAGGTTAAAGCCATCATGGATATGAAACCTCCAAAGAAAGTTAAAGACATACAGAAGCTTACAGGATGCATGGCAGCACTCAACAGATTCATCTCCCGACTAGGAGAAAAAGGGCTACCTTTTTTCAAATTATTGAAAAAGGCAGGAAATTTTGAATGGACAGAAGAGGCAGAAGAAGCATTCCAAAAGTTAAAAGAATACCTGGCATCATCACCAGTAATGACACCACCAAAAGGCAAAGAGGACATGATGCTATATATTACAGCAACCAAGAGCGTTGTCAGCACAGCAATTGTGGTTGAGAGAGAAGAACCCAGGACACGCTTACAAAGTGCAGAGACCAGTCTATTACATAAGCGAAGTACTAACAGAATCAAAAGTGAGATACCCACACGTGCAAAAACTACTTTATGCAGTGTTGATATCATCAAGAAAACTGAGACATTATTTCCATGAACACAAGATTACAGTGGTAACCAATTTTCCACTTCAAGACATTCTACGCAACAAAGATGCAATAGGTCGGATATCAAAATGGGCAGTAGAACTCGGTGCTCTCAACCTAGACTTCAAACCAAGAACAGCAATCAAATCTCAAGCATTATCCGACTTCATTGCTGAATGGACAGAAATCAGTCAAAAAGAACCCGAACCAATACTTGATCATTGGAAAATGTATTTTGACGGTTCCCTAAAGTTAGGAGGAGCTGGAGCAGGAGTGCTATTCATATCACCAGAAGGAAGACAGTTAAAGTATGTGCTACAAATACTTTGGCAGGCAACTAACAATGAAGCAGAATATGAAGCATTAATACATGGTCTAAGAGTTGCAAGCTCACTTGGGATCAAAAGGCTACTTGTCTACGGTGATTCAGCTGTAGTAATCAATCAAGTCAACAAGGATTGGGATTGTACAAAAGACAATATGGATGCATACTGTGCAGAAGTCAGAAAATTGGAGAAAAATTTCCAAGGGCTCGAAATCCATCATGTACTAAGGGATTCCAATGTTGCAGCAGATGTGCTAGCCAAACTGGGATCAGATAGAGCAAAAGTACCACCTGGTATATTTGTAGAAGAACTCACAGCCCCATCTATCAAACAACCCGGGAACACAGAAAAGGAGAAGGAGACAACAGATCCAATGGAAATAGATCAAGCAGAAGAACCAGACCAATCAAGACAGATCATGGTCATACAAAATGATTGGAGACAAACATACATTGATTTTATCAAAGAGAAGAAACTACCCGAAGACAAAGCAGAAGCAACCCGGGTTATACGAAGAGGCAAAAACTACGTTCTGGTGGGAGACAAACTATACAAAAGAGCAGCATCATCTGGAGTACTGCTTAAATGTGTTCCAACAGATAAAGGAAAGGAAATCTTGGATGAAATCCACTCAGGATGTTGTGGAAATCATGCAGCCTCTAGGACACTGGTCGGCAAAGCATTCAGAACCGGGTTCTATTGGCCAACAGCACTCAAAGATGCAGAAGAACTCATCAAAACATGCAAGAATTGCCAAATGTTTGCCTAGACAATCACATGTGCCCGCTCATAATTTGATATGCATACCACCAGCTTGGTCGTTCTCATGCTGGGGGCTGGATCAAGTAGGACCACTCAAAAAAGCAAAAGGAGGCTTCGAATACATATTTGTGGCAATCGACAAATTTACAAAGTGGATTGAATATAAACCTTTGGTCAAATACAGTGCAGAAAAGGCAGTGGAATTCATACAAGACATCATGCATAGGTTCGGCATGCCCAACAGAATAATCATAGATCTTGGTTCACCATTTACAGCAAGAGAATTTCAATACTAGGCAAAAGATTGTGGGATAGAAATTGACTTTGCATCAGTAGCACACCCACTAGGCCAATGGACAAGTCGAAAGAGCAAATGGACTCATATTACAAGGCTTAAAACCAAGATTATATGAAGATTTGAAAGATTATGGTGGAAAATGGATCGACGAACTACCAAAAGTAGTATGGGGTTTAAGAACCCAGATCAGCAGAGCCACCGGCTACTCACCTTTCTTTCTGGTCTACGGATCAGAAGCAGTACTACCAGCCGACTTGATATGGCTATCTCCAAGAATAGAACAATACGAAGAAGGCGAAGCCGAAAGAAACAAGGTGGTTAGAAATTGATTCAATAGAAGAAATAAGAGACAGTGCAATAATCCAAAATGCAAGATATCAGCAAGGACTACGAAGACATTATGACAAAAGTACTCAGCCCCGATCACTAAAGCCAGGGGACTCAGTATTACGACTAATCCAGAAGAAAGATGGATGACACAAACTACTCAGTCCATGGGAAGGACCCTTCATCGTGAAAAATGCAACAGGACCCGGCACATACGAGTTGATGACTCCAGATGAAATACCAGTGAAGAATACTTGGCATATCAGCCAACTCAAAAGATTCTACAATTAGTACAACATATTGTACTCAAGCTTCAAGAGAAATAAAGCATAAATTCTTCAAGAAGAACGACTTCTAGATATAAGCCCTGTCGAACCGACAAACCAACCCGTAATCAGGTTGGGGATAAAAGGGGCATCCCTATTAACTAGCCAACCCGAAAATGGTTGCGCTACATGGGCAATTTTGTCACTCAACCATATGGAGATGGTTTGACTGAATGGCCAACGGCCAAATAGCTTCTTGGGTAAGGAGACCCAAGCTAGCATTTGTCACTCTACCATAAAAAGAGATGGTACGACTGACAGCCCTGTCCAACGGACAGAACCAACCCGTAATCAGGTTGGGGAAAAAGGGGCAGCCCTGCAGATAGCTCAACCTAGAAACGGTTGTTGCTATACGGGCACAATCGCTTACCCCAAGAGCTGGTACGATTGCTTACTTACCCTGCAAATAGCCAACTCGGAAACGGTTGTGCTATATGGGTCCGATCGCTTACCCCAAGAGCTGGTACGATCGTTTACTACGCCCAACAAGCGGTGCTATCTATAAAAACAACTTGGTCGCCTACCCCAAGAGCGGTACGATCGACTGCCTCGCCCAACAAGCAGGCATCTACAAATATACAACTCAGTCACCTACCCCAAGAGTAGTACGATCGACAACTTCGCCCAACAAGGGGCACAATCAACAAAGAAAACTCGGTCGCCTACCCCAAGAACAATACAATCGACTACTTCACCCCAAGAGCGGTACAATCACTCCAACAACTCAGTCGCCTACCCCAAGAGCGGTACAATCGACTACTTCGCCTAAAGAGCGGCACAATCACTCCAACAACTCGGTTGCCTACCTCTAGAGCGATACGATTGACTACTTCGCCCAGCAAGTGGCATCTACAAATTTACAACTCGGTCGCCTACCCCAAGAGCGGTACGATCGACAAACTTCGCCCAACAAGCAGCATGATCAAAGTCAACTTGGCTACATATTCCAAGAACAAGCATGACCAACTGCCTCGGCCCAAGAGCAGCTAAAACAATTATACAATCTGGCAAGAATGGCCGACCAACTCGCCCCAAAAGCGGCAGGAAACAACCCTACAAGGATGGCTATCTACTCAAGAAAGCAGTATGATCAAATCCCACGCCCAAAAGGGTGGCAAAAAACAACTCTACAAACCGGATATCAACATGCAGTCGATTATTGTTATCCGAAGAGCGACAAAACTAGTCACACAAAGTGGAAGGACTACTCAGAAATTACACAAATGCAGTAAAAGAAAGACAGGTCAAAGCCTGCTCATAGCAGTCAAAGACAGATTCAAAAGCAGGGCAAAGCCTGATCATATTCACAGAAACAAGTATATATTACAAGAAACCACAAGTTCATTACACAAAATGTCTAAGGAGCTGGAGGCACAGTAGGAAGCACATTCATCTGTTCCAAGATTTGGTCTGATAGACCACTAAGCTCTACTTTGGCCTCCTCCCACTGTCTTGAAAACTCAGCCATTACAGAAGCTTCAGTAATCCGCTCAAGAGGGGCATCAGGAGCAACAACCCGGACATATGAAACCACATTGTTGATGCATCGGTGAAAGCCACCCCTTACAAAATCATAAAACCAGGAAGAAAGCACCGGTATTATGCCTCCAAGGCCCAGATCTCTGTCTTCTCGCCGATAGACTGAAGCAATGATTGGAGCTGACTGCAGCATAAAGAGCTCGGAATTGCTCATGGGTAGCCTTCAACTTCGCCTGCAGATCTCGAACAGATTTTATGGCCTGAACAAGATCTCGGTCAGCGCCAGATCGTATCAATTTTGCCTAAGCAAGAATAGTCTTGGGTTTCTTTCAGTTTTAAATCAGCAAGGGTACTTACAGACTCAGCCTAATTTTGTGAAGTACGGAGGGTGTTAGTCATCGCCTCCCTATCTTTCAACTAGTTTTCTTTTTCACGAGCAAGAGTTGAAAGAAAGCAAATCAACAATTCAGAAAAGAAAAAAGAGCGAAACCAAGGGAAAGCAGTCGATCAACAAAAGATTAACTTTCCAGCCAACCTCTCCTTCAAGTTAGAATTCTCAGCCTGAGCGGTATCACGCGCCTTCTCAGCATCAAGCACCTTGGCATTAAGGGCGGCCTCCGTCAGAGCACACTGCTCCTTCTCATAAGTCAGGACAACTTTAGCCTGAGCCAGCTCATCTTCCTTTCTTTTCAAATTAGCCTCAGCAATGGCAGTAAATTGTGCCTCATGAGGACTGAACAAGACATCCTGATCTTGAAGTAAAGACTGCAAAACAAAAATATGTCAGATAGAAGCAGAAGAAACCAATATTGAAAGTAAAAAAAGAACTCGGATACCTTGAGCTCAGCGCCATAAGCACCGGAAAAGGTTTCCCAAGAAGAACCCAACTTGGCCAACCGTTCAACTTGGCCAAGCTGAGCCATTTCCTCTCCTGAACGAGTTAGCAGAAGAGTACTTAGCCCAGATGCTGATGGCTGGTCAGCAGCAGTAGCAGAAGTAGGGGGAGGGTAGTTATCAGAACCCTCACCCACTGCCGCATCAACTCGAGCAGCAGCCTCGAGGGAGTACAACAGAGATGACCCAAGTGGTAGACGAGCAGTAGCAAAAATGCCCAAGGGACTATCCACAACCCAGTGCTCCTCCTGAGAGGACACCAGGGCCCCAACATTCTATTCCTCAACATGTGGCTCAAGAGGAGCAACATGAGGAGGAGAAGCTACAAAAAGTAGAATTATAAGTCTATAAGGATATAGAATACATAAATTATACAAGAGACGGAAAGGCAAGGCAGAACAAGAGCTCACCAATAGCAGATTCTTGTAAAGCTATTTTAGCCCCAAGGGCTAGAGAAAAGAGGCATCCTTAGAAGGCCTACAATGAAAAAGAACTCGGGTCTATCAAAAATAGAATAAGATATCAAAATCAGAACAATCAGGAGAAAAACTTACTTGATGACCTTCTTAAAATCACCAGCCACCTCCAAGAAAATGAAGTTAGGAAGTGGCACAGAAAACAAATCATCCTCAACCACCTCAAAGGAGGGGATTGGGATGGCCTCTGGGATAGAAGCAGAAGCAATTGTTACATTTGGGACACAAGGAGCCTGTGCACGACTACAGAAAAAGAACTCAGTCAGAGCAAATCTTACAAAATACAAGGGCACTCGAGAAGTAAAAACTTATGAACGAAGACTAAGGGGGACTTCATCATCAGTCACCTCCTCATCAACAGCGATAGACTGACCATCTATCAAAAGACAAGAAGAACTCGAATGAATACACAAAAGCAGGTCAAATCAAGACAAAACTAGAAAAACAACTCGAGAAAGGCTCAACGCAAGCTCACCTATGAGAATATTACCTGTTGGAAGGTGTTGACGAGCTGAACGTCGCCTCTTGGGCAAAGACTGCTTAGAAGCAGCCTTAGTCCATCGCTTCCTAGATAACAGGATATATCGAGCAGTCCGAGTATTAGGAGTATATTCAACAAAAGAACTCTGACCTTCAAAAAGACCAGTAAACAACCTCGTCAATGAAGAACCCGGCCAAGAAGGGGCAGCTCCAGTAGTAGCATCAGCATCATCTTCATCCTCATCACCGGTGGGCTCTTCAGCAGCTGCCTCTCCAGCTACGACAACAGCCACCTCGAGCCTAAAGGCCCAACCAAAACCCTGCAAGAGAAGAAGAAAGAAGTCAAAAATAGAATACGAAGTGCAAGAACACAAAAGAACTCGGAGGAGATTACCACTTACCTTAGGAGGAGGATGAGCAGCATCGTACTCTTCAACATGAGCAGGCATCACAGAGACCCCACATAGAATACACCCCAGGCGTTCAAGAATGACCTCCTCAGGCAACTCGACATCAGGAACAAGTCAAGAAGAATCTGAGGGCCTAGTATATTCAAAGCCATAATACACTCTCTGCATAAGAGGTTGCACCCGGCGACGCAAGAAACTGGCAACTATATAATTGCCAGTCAAGCTTGCCTATTTAAGCACTACAACTTGAGCGAGCATAGGCTTTAGAGCAGCACGCTCAACAGAAGAGATTTTATCCTTCCAGATAGGGAGGGGAATGGGAAGAATAGAGAGATCATGAGAAAAGGAAAGAGTAGGTTTTGAAATATAAAACCACTTCTCTGCCCAATTCCTGATAGAATTAGAAAGGGTAGGAGAAGGGAAAGAAACTCCCTGATGGGATGGGTTAAGGCAGCAGCTGAGAAAAGGAGTATTATTTCCGTCTGACAAACGCACACGGAAAAAATGATGAAAAAGAAGAAGATTTGGAGGAATTCCAACGAAAACCTCGCAAAAATGCACGAAGGTAGAAAGAAAAAGAACCCCGTTAGGGGTAAGATGATGGATTTGAATCCCATAGGATCCAAGAAACTCAAGCAAGAAATCAGATGGGGGATAACAGAGCCCCGCCAGCACGAAAGGAACAAAAAGAACAGATTGATTCGGAGTGGGAGAAGGGACATCGTGATCACTAGGACCAGAGAAATTAGAGAGACATTTCTCCTGAAGAAGGCCATGAGCAACAAGCAGATCCAACTCTGCCTCTGAAGTTGATGGCTTGGGGAGTTGCCTCTGCATTTTCTGCATCGCAACAAATTCGGTGTTCTCGATCACCTTGAGCGCCGCCTCCTCATCGATAGACTTGCTCTTATTCTTGCTCTTGTTCTTCGCCACCATCTCAGAAAAGCAAAGACAAGATTTGGACGAAAATAGTAGGGGATCGAAGGCACAATGGAGCTAGGGTTTCGGCTGAGATTGGGGAATTTTTTACAACAAAGGCAAGTTAAGACAACAGTAACAGAGCAGTTATCTTTATACAAGGTAAATACGTGGCCCAAAGTACGCGGTCACCAAAGGAAGGCCCTTCAAAGTTACCATTATAGCAATAATTAGAGTACGCACTAGAGAAGAGCAACGGTCCATTCACACCACAATGGCTATCAATCCATTCACAAGAAAGTTATTGAGAAAATAATATACTACAAGTCGGGTATGTTTACACAGAGGCAACCGAAACAAAAAGAGCTCAGACACATCTCCAAACAAGTCGGACAACAACTCAGACAATATAATCTTTTCTTCCTCAGATCAAGAAGATATTGGGATTACAACAGAGTACAAGATCTGATAAATTCAACAAAGAAAGCAAAGGAGATCATTCTAGAGTGGCAGCAAAGAACCCAGTGGAATTAGAGGTTGCAACCCTACGCACCAAGATTCGATATAACTAGCAGAATAAACACAACCTAGATACATCACAACTACAGAGGATGAAGCAAATCCTGGGTTATGAACAGGGAGGCAACCACGTTTTGGACGAGCACACTGATATAGTTACCTCCAAACCAAGACCAGCAAACGACAAAGACCAAAGGAGTACAAATCAAGAACCTTCTACTACCGGCTTCTTCTCAACAGAGAAGAACCCGGAGAAGGCTCGGGGGTTGCAAGTACCCACCACAGAAAAGCACATTTTTAATTTTTTGACCCTCTAGCTTTTTTGTACCAAAAAACAAGAGGCTCAGGGGCTACACTCAATGAGTGCAATTTTTTGCAAAATTGCACTCGCTGCACTCAAAGGAAAAGAACTCGGAGGACATCAAGATAGAAAGACCCTCTAGCTTTTTGTGCCAAATAGCCAGAGGCTCGGGGGCTGCACTCACTGAGTGCACTTTTTTAGCAAAAGTGCACATTAGTCAGAAGAAGAATCAAAGAAGACCATCTCAAGATTTCACTTCAAGAAGAACCCGAATCAAGTCTACAACAACTCAGCCCTTGAAGCTCAATCATGAAATGCTTGGGGGCTTGTCGATGGGGAACCCTACGGGCCCCCCATAGACCATACTATAGGGAAGTGGGCCTTAGTAACAAGGCCCACAGCCCAATCGCCAAGAAGAACACGGAGCAAAGCAACGTGCAAGACCAAAACTCCAATTCAAACTATACAAGGAAAGGCGCCTGAAGCATAGCTTAGGACTCTGACCTTGTATCTGAGTAGAACACAAACAACTCCTCTCAGCACCTAGACTATAAAGGGCTGGTGAGGATATCCCTTGTAAACGACTGAACACACCGAATACTCAAAGCAACACGACGCAAACAGGCTAACGCCAAACTGGATGTAAGGTTATTACTCGACCAAGTCGAGGGCCTGAACCAGTATAAATCGTGAGTCTCTTTGTGTGACCGCCGAGTTCCACTATTCATCGAAGCCTGAACAACTATCCCAGGTACCCCTGTGGCAGGCTATTGGTGGTAAAACATCGACAGTGAAGGCTTAGATGAATCGGCTAAAATAGCCGATTCAGGTGAAAAGGAACTACAGTGTGTGAATAATTGATATTTCAAGTGAACAAACATGTGGACTCATCAGACCTAACCTACTACCTCTAACAGGGGGGTTGACTGGATCGATGCAGCCATGATGAAGACAACAAATCAAACCTTTAAAGTAAACAGATCTATTCACGCTAGACAGAATCATGTAAACACACTGTAGGCATTAAGCATAGGTGATCGGCTATTTAGCCGATGCAGGCATAGCAAACTGCTAAGGTCACACCAGATCCAGAACAAATCTACTAACTAGCATCCTTCAATTTAAAGTGCTATTAGTGGGGATCGTTATAGCCATAATAGTGAACCATAGACCAGATTTAACTAGCCAGCAAACCTCTTCAAGATCACACGTGCCTTAACCACGTACTATGCATGGTCAAGATCGAAGTAAAAACTACCGATGAAACGTAACCCGTCGTTTAAAGTAAGAATCATCGTGTTGTAACAAAGCAAACGACGGACCCAAAGGATATGAGGCTGATCTAAATCAATCTCGATCGGACAGGTTGATGTTGCTGCAAACTAATAGCAATAAAAGCATCAGCAAGATCGGTAACTTAATGAATCTACCCGAAGGACGCCACCCTTAGGTAGAGCCGATAACTTGACCTTAATCTAATTCGAGCAGTGGAGGTCGACCGGATCAATGCAGACATACTTGAACTAGATAAGAGTCGATAACTAGCTTATACCAGAGTCACAGTGGAGGTCGATTGGATTGATGCAGCCGTACAAACAGAGGTATAGGCCATGACGGTACTTACAGACAAGTCGGAGGTCGGCCGGACCAATGCAGCCCTGCTCGCTGAAGAACTCACCAAGATCTACTCTACTCCTACTCCTAAGGGTTGGTCGAAGCCAAAAAAGTAAGTAACTTGTATTTGATTGATTGGATCCCTTTTACAATAGCCGGGGTCCAATATTTATACCCAAAATCTAGAATCCTACTTAAGCATGACTCATTACAATCTATGGTATAGAATAAAACATTCCTAATTTAAGATAACTTAGACCCTAATCTTTCCCTTTTTGTAGAGTCCAACATGTTTTCCTCGACGCCAATCGTAGCTCATTGTTGTTATCTGCTGACGTCATTCGAAGAGAGTCAATTCTGGTGCATCTGAATCAGCTGATATTGATCATTATGCAATTGATTCCTCGATTGACATGATCTTGGAAGCTTCGAGCCCTCGTGTTCTTCTTTCCAAATTTTGATGTAAACACATGCCCTCAATTTTGGGATAAAAGTAATTTTATTCCAAAATTTCCATGCATGTGCCTCTGATAGATCCGTAGTCACGGGTAGAGAATCTTGATCTGGGGTCTACCGTCTATCATCATTTTTGCCAGCTTATGAGCCCATGCTTCAAAACTTTACGATAGCATCATTGCTTCATGGGTGTTTGGATCCATCTTTCTAGGCTGACTATAAAATGTTTATCTGACTCTGGCGAGAGCAACTCAACAACTTAGTTATGTTTCTCTTCTGCTTGCTTCCTTGAGTGCCCCTGGCTCCGCCGGACCCTCCATGGTCTAATTTTTTGCTATGAGGATCTTGAGTGGTTAGAAGAATTCTTGTGCATAGGGTGATTGTGTCACTCATTTCAGCTCCTTGTCGAGCAAGAGGATCAGCTACTATGGTTAGAAGAATCCTTGTGACATCACCTAAGATTTCTCACCATGATCGCAGAGCTATTCTAGTGTTTGCAAGGGCTAAAATGTGTGGACACCTTCCCCTTATTCGCTTCATCAAATGCCCGTTGGGAAAACCACAGACTTCTTTCCCATGGCTTCCTAGCCACCGAGAAATGGGCATTTTTTTAGTAGGCAGCTTTCTTTCCCATTGTTTCCTAGTCACTGAGAAATTGGTTGGCCATCTTTTAAGCAGGCGGCCTTTCTCCTTCCCTAATGCAATTTTATGAACGAGCCAATGTGACTTGGTCCGTGATGACCTTCAGCCTTGTGGGGATCCAGACTCCCTTCAATCCAAAGAAGTCTTGGTGGGTTGATCGCCAGTCAATGTAAACCTTTCATATCAATCCCATGATATTTTGTAATTATGCAAAGCAATTAGTCTGAATCTGTTATCTCTTTGTGATCCATCCCCTGAATTTCCGGAGTGTCAACCCATTTTCATATCCGACTTTAATTCAACAACCCCAACGACGCCTATCTTCTCACCTCTTGGGCTATATATATGGGCCACGGCTATGGATCGAAAAACAACCTGCTTCGTCCCAAACCTTCCATATCTTTGGTGTGATTCTGCCTTCCCATAGGTTTGGAGGTATGGAGAACACCAAGCGATCTACTGAGGAGGCCTTCAATGGGTCGGTGTCACCACGCCGGCATCTTCATCATCAGGAGGGTGCAACCCGGGACGCCTTCATCATCCTGGAGCTTAGGGCCGACTCCGCTCAATTTTTGGGGTTGTCTTCAACAGCTCGCCGCAAGCTCCCCTGCTACCTGAGGAGGTGGATCGACAATGACGATCTGGTTGCCTCCATTGATCAGACTAGCTAGAAGCTCGCCGACTACCTCTCCATCGCAGAATCAGCTCTGGCCATGGCTCGATGTCGATCACCCTTCGAGGCCGACTCGGTGGAGGATAGACTGGCCAAGGCTGAGGCTAGAATCTTGGGTGAGATGCCTACCACAACTTTCTGTCTCTTCTTAATTTTATCTTCAAGATCCTGATCATCCCTCCTTTGAATCTTTTAGATCTATCGGCTCAGCTAGAAAGCCTTCGATCAACTGTGGAGTTCGCAGCAGGATTCGTCAATGCTAGGGGTGCCGTTCCAGTGGTTTGCTTGCATGACATCCCAAACCTTGTCAGAGAGGTCCCTCTTCATGGCAATCAGCATGGTGCTGCCATGGCGTTGGCTGCTGCGCAAGCCCACTCTAGCCATGAGCTTCGGCTTCTTCCCCATGGTTTTCTAGCCACTAAGCACCCTAGGGATCATGAGCGCCTAGTCGAGGATTTCTTCAATGCTGCCAACTCCATAGCCCTTACTACCTAGGCCGAGGACATAGTAAATAAAGTGTTCCCTGGCCTTTAGTTTGTAATAGGAGAAGCTGGCAAACAATTTCTTCATTTTAATTGGTTTCTTGCACTTATACTCCATGTTCCAATCTATATTTCTTCTTGCTCCATAGGCGATACATATCATATCGGCTCTTACTCCTCTAGGTTTATTTTTGAACTGGAGGTGATACCCCTCTGGTATCGGCTATTAGAGCCAATGATCGAACAAATCGACTATTAAGCATTAATCCAAACTCTAGGATAATATTGCTTTAGATATTTTCCATTAATTGCTCTGTCAAACTCTTCTTCTCCTCCTAGTGTTTCCGAAACACACCACTTAATTTGATAAGGTCCCTCCCAATTAGGTGACCATTTGCCAAACTTGATGTCTTTTGACCCGATCGGCAATTTCACTTTCCAGACTAAGTCTCCTTCATAAAATTGTTTGCTCTTGACCCTTTTATTATAATACTTAGCAATCCTCAGTTTATTGGCTTCGATATTCTCAAGAGCACGTAGCTGATGGCAACTCAAGTCTTCTAAGTTGTCTATCATAAGATTTTTGTAGACTTCGGCTGACAAATCATTCTGCAATGCGACACGCCTCGATCCAGTTTGAATTTCCCAAGGAAGGACTACATTATGACCATACACAAGTTCATAAGGTGATGTTTTAATCGATCCATGACAGGCCATCCTATATGCCCATAGTGCCTCATTAAGCGTTGAATGCCACTTCCTTGGCTGCTCTTCAATCTTTTTCTTGATTAGCTTAATCATAATCTTATTGGACGCCTCTACCTAGCCATTAGCCTGAGCATAGTAAGGAGAAGAATTTAACAACTTAATTCTCATATTGGCAGCAAAATCTTTGAACTCTTTTGATGTAAACATTGTCCCTTGATCGGTAGTGATAGTTTGAGGAATCCTAAAATGATACACAATATGCTCCTTAACGAAATCGGCCATGTTCTTTGAGGATACCATCTTCAAAGGAATTGCCTCAACCCACTTAGTAAAGTAATCCAACGCTACCAATATGAACTTATGTCCCTAACTTGAGGGTGGAAAAATCTAACCAATTAAATTAATTCCCCAACCTCAAAACGGCCATGGTTTGATTATTGGATTCATAGCCGATGCGGGTGATTTTTGGATATTACCAAAACATTGACAGTTCTGACACCCTTTATAATATTCAAAATAGTCTTCCAATATTGTTGGCCAAAAATATCCAGTTCTACGAATAATTCATTTCATCTTATAAGCCAATTGATGAGCTCCTCATATTCCTTCATGTACTTCACCCATCAACACCTTAGCTTTTTCTTGATTTAAGCATTTAAGCAACACCCCATCGATTGTTTTGTAATATAGCTGATCATCTAGTAAAACATACTTAGTCGATTTATACCTTAGTTTCCTTGTAACCTTCTGTGATGGATTCCTAAGGTAATCGGCTATCTCAACTCTCCAATCATTATTCGAGGTTTCACTACTTAAGACCTCTTGAAACATTCAATAACCTAACGCACTCTGAGCTAAACGATTAGCCTCCTGATTCTGTGCTCTTGGAATATGTTGAAGAAAGACATGAGGAAATTCCTTGAGCAACCCTTGGCACTCGTCATAATATCCTCTCAGAGTATCTTCTTTGCACTCATAAAGGCCGATCAACTGATTAATAATTAACTGTGAATCTCTAAATACTTCAATTGCCTCGGCCTTTACTTCATAAAGAAGTTGAAGCCCCTTAAGAATAGCCTCATATTCTGCTTGGTTGTTGGTAATCATTGGTTCAGTTGGAAAAGCAAACTAAAAACTTGCCCCCCGAGGTGAAATAATAACACCAATGCCACCGCCTTGCTCGCATGATGACCCATCAAACAACAACATCTAGGGTATCAGCTCTACATAGCCAATGCTTGGCTTATGATGTTGGGTGATAAAATCAGCTATTACTTGCCCTTTGACTGCTTTAGCCGATTCATACCTCAAGTCAAATTCTGACAACGTAACAATCCACTTTCCATTCTTCCATTTAATATTGGCATCGATAGCATGTACTTGATCACATCAGTCTTAGAGACAACTATACACTCAGCCAACAACAAGTAATGTTGTAACTTAGTGCAAGAGAAATATAAGCATAAGCATAACTTTTTGATGGGAGAATATCTTGTCTCTGGATCCAGAAGCCTCCTACTGAGATAGAAAACAACTCGCTCTTTCCCTTTGAATTTCTGCATCAGGGCCGATCCAATCGTTTGGTCATCGGCCGACACATACAACTTAAAAAGGTTTACCTTGCTGAGGAACCAGCACGAGTGGACATTTCATGTATTCTTTTATCTCCTCAAATGCCTTTTGTTGTACATCACCCCATTTAAATTCTTGATCATTTTTCAACTTCAACAAGGGAGAAAATAGCAGAACTCTCTCCGACAAATTTGAAATAAACCTCCTGATAAAATTAATTTTACCAAGCAAAGATTGTAACTCTGTTTTAGTAGTCGAGGGCACTGCCTCATGAATTGCTTTCATGCTCTTTTGACCCATTTCGATTCCTCTCTCGTGGACCATGAAACCCAAGAATTGTCCAGCTGATACTCCAAAGGCACACTTATTAGGATTCATCTTTAGACCATGATTTCTTGTGCACTCCAGAGTCTCTCGCAAATCAGCTAGATGTTCCTTACATCCATTGGATTTTACCATCACATCGTCAATGTAAATTTCAACAATCCTACCGATCAACTTATGAAAAATATAATTCATTGCCCTCTGATAAGTTGCACCAGCATTTTTCAAGCCAAAGGTCATCACAACCCATTCAAATAAACCGATTGCGCTAGGGCATCTAAAGGTTGTTTTTGCTATGTCTTCCTCAGCCATAAAAATTTGGTTATATCCTATATTGCCGTCCATGAAACTAATAACCTTATGCCCAGCTGCCGCATCTACCAACATATCGGCTATTGGCATCGGATAACCATCCATGGGTGTAGCTTTGTTTAGATCTCTAAAATCGATGCAAACTCTTAACCTCCCATTTTTCTTATGCACAGCGACACCATTCGATATCCACTCTGCATATCGGCACGATCGGATAAATTTCGCTTCTAGTAATCTTTTAGTCTCCTTTTTGATATCATCAAGTACATTTGGGTTGAACCTCCTTGGAGCTTGTTTAAATGGCCGATATCTAGGTTTGATTGGCAACTGATGTTCAATAATCGATCGGTCTAGACCAGACATCTCATAGTATTCCTAAGCAAAACAATCTTTGAATTCCTTTAACAGATCTACTAACTCTTGTTTATACTCAAGATCCAACTTGGCACTTATATATGTTGTCCTAGGCTTATCTCCAGAACCAATATCTATTTCTTCTAATTTATCAACCGACGTAAAGCCATATCCTAGTTTGCCATCCGTACCATCTATTGGATTATCCATCAAAATGAATTTTTGAAGCCGACTGCTTGGATCGGCTGTTGGCTTTCATTACTGATCTTAATGAAGCCTCCTTCCCATAACTTGCCAGAAAAGCATTCAAAGTTTTCTCGCTCCCAAAATACTGGATCGGCTGTTGTGATACTCATAGATTCATCAGCGCGAACCAGCTTGACATCATCTCCATGCCACTAAATCAAACACTAATGCATGGTCGACGGCACACAACAATTGGCATGAATCCAGTCACGACCAAGGAGTAAACTGTATGAACCTTTTCCATCGATGACAAAGAATGTGGTGAGTAGGGTCTTACTCCTGATTGTCAGTTCAACATTCATAGCCCCCAGGTCTTAGGCGCATTACCCCCAAAATCCTTAAGCATCATGTCGGTCTCAATCAAATCTCCTAGTCCCTTGCCAAGTTTACGAAAAGTGGTGTAAGGCATAAGATTGATAGAAGCACCTCTATCCACCAACATCTTGTTCATTGGCTTCCAATCAATAAAATCTTTTACATATAAAGCCTTTAAGTGACGATGCTTGACTGGCTTATCGAATATAGCCTACTGTATAACTGTCAACTTGGCAACTATTTCTTCATATTCTGATTCATCGAAATCTAAATAAACTTCTTGGTCCGCTGGAGCTCTGAATTCTGATGGCAACAGAAAAGCCATTTAAATATTAGCCAATGGTTGCCCTCTATCGGCTGTTTGTTTAGCACGCCACACTTGAGGTCTACCAAATGCCCGAGCCTGTTCTAATTCTCTGTTCCTTAGGTGTTGCACTATTCTTTTCTGGCTTCTTGTTAAACCTCCTGGACACCATTGGCCTTCTTGCCAAATATATTCTTCTTCATTACTTTTTTCTTCAAAATCAGCCCAGTTTTGATCAACAACTCGCTTTCCAAGTCAATCATGAACACTTCTATTTTTTAAGCGCCGATCCATGTTATTATGATGATACTCGTCTTGAGCATGGATAGACCGACGGTTGGCTTGAGATTGCCTAAACTCCCAATATTGCTCGCTGCACTCCGAATAGTTATTTCTAGTAGGCATTTTCAAACCTTCATTCCAACAATGTCTGAAGAAAGGATAATTCTAATGTGATTCAACTTGCTTTCTTTCATACCTCTCTTTTTCCTGTTGACGCTAGTATTCTTGCTCTTTTAACCAATGCTGATAATCCTTTTCCTTCTACCGATGCCATTTATTCAACAAAATTTGAGATGTAACACGTGGCTTTGTTGCCCCATCCTTCGACGTCTCCCCCTGCTCATATCAGCTCTTTTGTTGGTTACGACGCCTTCTATTCTCTCTATATTCATCAGTCGATTTTTTCATCTCGGGATCGATTGTTCTAGTTCCTCTTGATCTAATTGATGTTAGGACTTTAGTCTTTCCTTTGAGCAACCTAGCATCAACCATATTCTGATCTCTAGGGAAAGGGTTATCATCAATTTTCATCTTTCGAGGTGTATCAAATTTGAGCCTTCCTTGCTGAATAGCCCTCTGTATATGTTGCCAGAAAACTCTACAATCATTAGTGGAATGAGAAGTGGTGTTGTGAAATTTGCAGAACTTCTTGTTTTTCAACTGATAAGGGGCAACATAACATGATTATCTGGTAACTTGATTTGTCCCTTCTCGAGCAAGAAATCGAAGAGCTTGTCTAATTTTGTGACGTCAAAATCGTAGCTCTCTTCGACCCCTCTTCCCTAAGGATTTGGCACCATTACTGTCTTCTTAACCCAATTCCATTCGGCCATAGCAACCTCTTCTTCATCATCATCCTCATAGTCGTCATCAACTGAATATGGATTATAGGCTTCAGCCATTATAGTACTTTTCTGGAATCGGGTATCTCTGCGTATATTCTGGAATTAGCTATTGAGCGCTGCCCCTCATTGAGCCAACTAACCCAAGTTGTCAAATTCTTGCCCCAGCAGTTTCTCTCTCTATGTTGGCAACATTCCTTGAATGGCCAAACCAGCAAGCTGATCATCAGTCAAGTTCAATGAGAAGCACAAATTCCTGGTCTCTCGGAACCTCTGAAGAAACTTGGTGCCTAACTCATTAGTTCTCTACCTTATGGTCATCAAATTGGTAATCTTCTTTTCCCTTGTCCTAGTGTTAAAATAGGTGTGAAACTTCTTCTCTAGGTTAGACCAATTGGCAATGGAGTTAACTAGCAGTGATGAAAACCAAGTGAAGGCTGGTCCTAACAGGGACAAGGAGAAGAAATGAACTCAATGATGGGCCTCATCAATGGATGCTTCACCCAACTATGTAAGATACCGACTGACATGTTCTATTATGCTTGTGTTGTCTTGGCCAGTGAACTTAGCAAACTCTAGGAGCCTGTAATTTATAGGAAGAGCACCAAATCATACCATTCTGGATATGGGCGTTTGTACGAGAAGGTCTGCCCTTTTGGCTTCAATCCGAACTAATTCTTTATCATCTCGGTCACCCTCAGCAACAACTCATCAGCATTTGAATTTGGATTTCTCTACACCTGCTGACCCATCTGTGGATTAAAATCCCATGTACCTTGATACCTTGGATTCGGAATCATGTGAAGGGTGTTGTAATCTATGCCATAATGATATCCTTATGGAATCTCTATCTATTGGGTCCTTTGCTGGTTTGTTGCTTGAAGTCTTTGGTTATAGATGTTAGGATCTATATCTCTATGGACCATTTGAACTGATGGTGCTATTTTTTGAGCCGACGATGGTATTGGGCCTAATGTGCCAAAATTAATCATCTGGTTCTGACCTTGCCCCGCTAGCTATTGCACATGCTGCACTGACGATCCAAGATTATACTTTACCTTATTAGTAGTCGCACATTAAACTTGCTCAGATGAACCTTAAACTACCTAGACATCATCATTACCAGCTGGTGCTGCTTCTTAATGGCTAGTACCAGCTGGATTAGTCCCCTAGGTCGATAGATGTGGAATGTTATAATAAGCCGGCCCAACCTGATCAATTGGAAACCCATGAAACACCTCTTTCATGGTGTTGTGGAATGTGTTCAAGAAAATTTCATTATGGTTCGATATGGCATCATGAACAGACTTGTTTATAGCTTCTACAAAGAAATGCCTGTCTTTAGCTTCATCTACATCTGTCTACCCATGCATCAGCACTCTTGTTAGTGGATATTTCTGAACAATTGTATTGTCATGTGTCTTGGTGTAGGACAACAAACACTTGTTCTGAAATTCTTCTTTAGCTTTGCTGATGACATCTTTATCTTCATCAGGTAGGCCTTCATAAGGTACTATAAGGATGTCGTTATTGTTGTAAGCCGCCATGATGATTGTGGTGTCCCACTGAGCGTGCCAAAATGTGTGTTGGCACACACCAAGCCAGAAGGATCTGCTTGATGGAGCTAGAGATCCGCTTGGTTTCAACATAGAGATAACTGATCCTACGTATTCCTCCCGAGATGTGCCAGTCAATTTGACCCTGCAATTGACGAGAGAAAGTTTATCAGTAATTTAAGGTGGAACATGCCAGTCTATGCCCAGACAGTTCCAAGTGTGCCGCTTTGGGAGCAGCCAGATGGGAAAAACGACTTAAATAGCCGATACGCACAGAAATCGACTGTTATAGATTGTAAAGCTCGTGGATAGCAATTGATTTTATGTTGATAGGTATAGTACACGTAGATGTAAAATGAGATCATTAGCTAGATAGATATTACTAGTATAAAACATTGAGCCGATGAATCTAATCAAGAAAAAGATATAGCATGCAAACAAATCGACTGTCTAATGCAAATGAACCTACAAACGTCTAAATCTAATCTGTCACCATCAATAGTGAGGTTCGATTAGATCGATGGCAGCTATGACAATGATAACAAGCTAAAACCGAAGAATCCGTAAAACTATCTACACTTCGATAGGCTTTCCACAAGACAAGCTAAACGTGAAGGCTCAGATGAATCGGCTAAAATAGCCGATTCAGGTGAAAAGGAACTACAGTGTGTGAACAATCGACTATTTTAAGTGAACAAACCTATGGACTTATCAGACCTAACCTGCTACCTCTAACGGTGGAGTTTGATTGGATCGATGCAGCCATGATAAAGACAACAAATCAAACCTTTAAAGTAAACAGATCTATTCATGCCTGACAGAATCATGTAAACACACTATAGGCGTTAAGGCATAGGCGATCGGCTAATTAGCCGAAGCATGCATAGCAAATAGCTAAGGTCACACCTGATCGAGAACAAATCTACTAACTAGCATCCTCCAATCTAAAGTGCTATCAGTGGGGATCGACCGGATCGTTACAGCCATAATAGTGAACCGTAGACTAGATTTAACTAGCCAGCATACCTCTTCAAGATCACACGTGCCTTAACCACGTACTATGCGTGGTCAAGATCGAAGTAAAAACTTCTGATGAAACGTAACCCGTTGCTTAAAGTAAGAATCATCGTGTTGTAACAAAGCAAACGATGAACCCAAATGATATGAGGTCGATCTAAATCAATCTCGACTGGGCAAGTTGATGTTGCTGCAAACTAATAGCAATAAAAGCATTAGCAAGATCGGTAACTTAATGAATCTACCCAAAGGACGCCGCCCTTAGGTAGAGCCAATAACTTGACCTTAATCTAATTTGAGCAGTGGAGGTCGACCGGATCGATGCAGCCGTACTTAAACTAGATAAGAGTCGATAACTAGCTTATACCAGAGTCGTAGTGGAGGTTGACCGGATCGATGCAGCCATACAAATAGAGGTATAAGCCATGATGGTACTTATAGACAAGCCAGAGGTCGGCCAAACCGATGTAGCCCTGCTCACTGAAGAACTCACCGAGATCTACTCTACTCCTACTCCTAAGGGTTGGCCGGAGCAAAAAAAGTAAGTAACTTGTATTTGATTCATTAGATCCCTTTTATAATAGCCGGGGACCAATATTTATACCTAGAATCTAAGCATGAATCCTACTTAAGCACGACTCATTATAATCTTTGATATAGAATAAAACATTCCTAATTTAAGATAACTTGGACCCTAATCTTTCCCTTTTGTAGATTCTGACATGTTTTCCTCGATGCCAACCGTAGCTCATTGTCGTTATCTGCTGATGTCATTCAAAGAGAGCCGATTCCGGTGCATCTGAATCAGCTGATATCGATCCTTATGCAATTGATTCCCCAATTGACATGATCTTGGAAGCTTTGAGCCCTCGTGTTCTTCTTTCTAAATTTTGGTGTAAACAATGCTCGAAGGACATAAGGGTTTATACTAGTTCGGGTGGAACATCCCTATGTCCAGTTCGCTGCTGCTTGTGTTATCGACACTTGGTTTGTAGTTGGGGTTACAAGCAAGTAAGAGAGGGAAAGGATCCCAAGTCCCTGGTGGAAGGAGTGAACGGATGCTGAGAGCTCGATTGCTGCTCAGCTGTGTGCTCATGTTGTGCTCTTATGTTTCGATCCTGTTCGGATCCCCTAGTAGGGGCGCCCTACTTCTCCTTTTATAG